>NC_040044.1:21882143-21959543 GCF_003713205.1 Coffea eugenioides | reverse complement strand
TGAATGGAAAAAAACACCTCACTCACTCCCTTTCGTGTTTCATTCATGCTCGTGTATCACTCAAGTGTTTAAATCACTATGATGGTCTCACCAAGCAAATCCCTAAGTCTTTGATCTTCTCACTTGAAGAAATCAAAAATTTCTCAAGTGGTTCAATGACTTTTGACCAATAATTCACAAAGGAAGGTGACGTGGATGAGTTGTAGTTCACTTAAGTTGAGATGACCTCAAATTTTGGTAGAATTTAGTGACTCAATATTGTGAAAGCTTACTGGAAAATTTCTAGGTTTAGTTCGAATATGGAAGTCACAAGAATAGGAAAGTAACTAACTTGGACAAGGAAGACTCAATTAGAAAACTGATGACTCTTTTAGCCCAAGACTAATTTGGACTTATTGAGACTTACAAGAATGTGAGTATAAGCTGGAAACAAGACTCAAAATAAATAAGTTTGTGGCTGGACAAAACAGAGAAATAAAACAAGATGCTCATGGCCAAAATTTTAGAATCCTAGAAAACACTTCTACCCGACAAAGAGTGGCTGGAATTTGGAAACTGGTTTAGTGACCAGATTTGGAAACTTGTTTTAGGGAACTTGGATTCACTTTTAGGAAAGTAAGAAGTGATTTCAAGACTTCCCTAAGCAGCTTGATCAAGTACAAGTTGGACAAGGTGATTCGATCAGATTTTGGTGAGTAACAAACCAAGTCAACTTAGAATTCCACTTGCAAGCCTTTTCTTGACTTTTTTTTTATCCATACTAGATTGTCTTCTTTTTTTTATTTAAACACAGATCAGATTCTTCCTTTTTTTTTTTGGTTTAAGCTCGCTCAATCAAAAAAAACAGCCGCAAAGGTACTTCAAGACCTAGCGTTCAAGTTTTCTTGGAAAGCTTGTTTCAAGATTTTCAAGAATCCAATAATACCCCAAGAACTTCAAGTTTTATTGCTGGAATTTAGTCCAAGAACTCAAGAAATTAAAGATTTGTCCAGCATTCAAGAATTTTCAAGCATTTTTCCCAATAAACAGTAAGGCCAACCACAGTTTTCAACAAAAAACCCTAGTAAACCAGCCACAGATTTGTCTAATAGGTAATGACCAGATTTTTTTGTCTCTAAGACCAATGCACGACTTGAAGAATGAGCTAACAAGACACGTAAACAAGCTTGTCAACGGCGAGGCGGTCACGGCACGGAGAACGTGTTTTACCTAGTGACTAGCAGTCTGGTGCTTTGAAGTGTAGGGGAAACAAGAAAACTTACGAAGAAAAGACACAAAGAAAAAGTTATACTTGATACCATCAACTAACTCCGATACCAAGCTGATAAGAACCCACCACGAATGGCTTGAACTCATATCCCATGAAGAATCAATTTGGAGTTGCGGAAACTCTTAACCCTTCTAACCCGCGAAGTTGTGAACCTTGAATTTAATCTCAACCCATAACTTAACAAGAAAGTGAACCAAGGTTATTGGTAGAAGACACCACAACCAACAACCAATTGTGATATATTGGTTGATAAGTCGATGAACACTCAAGTACAATTCTCAAGTATTCAAGTGAAGATCTCTTGGACAAGAGAGTTGCAAACACGAGAGTTTGGCTGAAAATTTCGTTATTATTTTCTCCAAAATTCGTGACTAAAGGCTGTATTTATATCCTTGCACAAGACACAAGAAACCTACTCAAAATTGGAAACAAATTATGACAATCCTAAAAACCCTATTTCAACATGACCTGGCTTTATTTCTTAACTAAAGGACTTAGTTAACCCTTAAATTAACTCTAATTTAACAATAAAAATGCCGAAAACTAACTAATCAAATGCCATAAAGAATTTTAATACAATAGCCTCGGATCTCAACATATCTTTGTACTTAACTCTCTTCACTTGTGTCACTGACTTGAATAAGTGTGTAAAGCGTTGTATCTTCATGTCCAAGTCCTTGAATGGCTTTTGTATCACCAAATTGTACTTATACATCTCAAGTTAAGGCTTGAAAACACTCTCTAAACTTCTTAGCACAAGCTCTTGTCATTGGACCATAGAGAACTGTAAGGATCGAAGACAACCTAAGAGGGGGGTGAATTAGGTTATTTAAAATCTAATCAGGTTATGAGACAATTTTTTGTCAAATATTAAATTTACCCTCTTTTCTAGGTGACCACTCAATGAAACAATTAGTAAGAGAGCAAGATTACTTGAGAGTAGGAGAGATAAGCAATTAAGGTTCGCAAGATAGTAAATAATAAGGGAAGAATAGCAAACCAATTTGACTTCCAAGCTCCTCTTGAGCTTGAATATCACTTTATAGAACAAGTTTCTTCAAGTTGATGAAATACAACCAATCTTTGTGTACAAAGGAAGGATCACTTTCTCCTTACCCCAAGCTACACTCGGTCAAGTTAGGAAGTTTTACTATCACTCAGGATAACCCTCACAAACCTACACTATTGAAGTATTTTTCTCACACAAGAAAAGCTTGCACGAATTTTACACAACAAAGAGTACAAATCTTCCTTATAGAGTGCTTTCTCACTAAAACTACTCTTGATATTTTGTATTCTCAATGTACAAAAGTTCTTCTTAAGTTGTTGACTATGCACTATTTATAAGAGACGAAAAAGCGTCCCATTAATGCTTCCAACGGATAGAAGGCAGTTGAAGAGTCAATTAACCGTTGGGAGTATCGGAGTCCGGTACATCCGATACTTGCGTCCAATAACAGGCAATGAGTTTGAAGAATTTCTTTCAATTCTTTCGAACGTTCGGTATCTTTGATACTTGCGTCCGAAAGCAAATGGTGAATTTGAAAAATCTTCTTCAATTCCTTCGGACGTCTGGTACCTCTAATGCTTTGCATCCGAAAGCCGACAGTGAGTTAGACGAAATATCTTAATTCTTTCAGACGTCCGCTGATGAAGTTCTTCATGCGTCCGAAGTGCTGTATTGTTTATCGGACGTCCAATGTTGTCTTTGCGAGCGTCCGACGGCTTTCAACTTCCTTTATCTCTTTCAAATACTCTCGATCTTTGAATCAGATTTGCTTCATAGCTGAAAGTATTTCTTGAAGAGATATTAGTATCATCCAATTATTTTATAAACATCAAAAGTTAGGGATCAAGATCAACATTCTCCCCCTTTTTGATGATGACAAAACAATGGATGGAAGAAAGAAAAAACGTTGAGCATAAACTCCCCCTCACTCATTGCATCAAAAATTTTTAAGTGCCAAACTTATAATCTCAGAAAAATTTTCCCTTTCATATAGCATCCATTTCTCCCCTTTTTTGTCATCATAAGATGATAGTAAAATCCAGTAACCATAATTCATAATGTAGATTCCATAACAGAGAATCCAATATACCGAACAAAAACAGAGAAATGATACCAGAATTCAGCAATCACCAATATACCAACATTCAGCAATCATCAGCCAAAAACAGAGAATTGATACCAAAAAAAGTGCCAAACAGAAAATATCAACCAAAATACATTAGCAATTCAACTAGAAACCATCAATGTTAACCAAGATCCATTAGTACAGAGTACTCGAAACATCAAAAGAGAAAATATAAAAGATGCATCCTAATATGAAGTGCAAATGCTCCTAGAGTGCCTAAATAGTGATCTTGGATGATCCAGGCCTTCTTCTTGCAAGACGAAACAGAGTAGGATCTAATTCATTTTTAGTTTCTTCATCATCCGCCTCACTCCCTTCATTAACTGGAGCTTTGTCTTTGTCTGATATTGAGGGATCATGAGGTGTAAGTTGAGAGCTTGAGGCATGGATTTCAGCAGTTGTAGGAGTGGACTCAGTTTGTGGTTCTTTCTCTTGTGGAATAGGAGTTGACTCAGTGCGTGGCTCCTTTTGGTGCACATGTTCATCTTCTTGTTGGACAGGAGACGCAAGCAGATTTCTTTTGTCCAGAAAGGTGGCTTGTTGCTCAGATGTCATGGTCATCATTAGACCATTTTCAAGGAGAATGACATGTTGTTTGAGTTCCTCAAGTAGGGAGATGACTTCATGATTGGATGAGTTGGTTGAGTAGAGGATCTTCTAGGATGAATGGAAAAGGGTGAAGTGGCGTGAGGCTGTGTGGAAAGTCTAGGAGTGACTGAGGCCTCATGACGAGTCTTGGTTCTAGACTCCAAGACAGATTCCTTATAACACTAATGACCCTTAAAGAACTTAATACTTTTTCTCTCAAAATAAGCTTTGGTGAAAATGGATGATGAAGATTGTTTTGGAGAGATTCCAATGAAAGGAATTTTGAAATGAGTAAAAATTAGAGTTAAAAACTTTTTATAGAAGAGTTTCCTACGGCTGTCAGTGGCCAGTTTTAACAGAAATTTGCACATGACAAAGCCAAAATCAATTCTGATTTTTTCAACAAAGCAATAAAATAGATAGAGTTCTATTTTGTTAGCATCAATTCTGTGTCCATCAGTAGGAACCAACAAATTTGAAATGATTGTGAAAATAATCAGATTTTGAGAACTGAAATCTTCCAATTTGGCCTCAGCAAGTGTGTTAAAATGATTTTGAAAGTACGCCATCAATTTTTCAAGATGAAAATGGTTATAAGCAGTCAGATATTCTTCATAAGAGAAAATTTTATAATTTTACTCCTACAACCATCTTCAATTTTGATTTTCAAAACCAGATTGACAATATCAAGAGTGAGTATAATGTCTATTGAATTAACACGAGAGTTAAGTTCAGTGTGGGAACTACCCTTTCTGAGATTAGCAAAAAACTAGTATAGCATTTTAGGACAATATGTGTTAGGTATGGACAGAATGTGAGACCATTTTTGGAATTCAAAAAGCTTAAGTACATTATAACATTGTAAAGTTGATTAAAACATCGAGCCCAAGCCCCCCTTATATAGGTTGGGTGCATGAGCCGTTTATTAAAACATTATAAAGTTGATGATTCCCACCAAGAATTTGATCGCCGGGTCGTGCTAATTCCATACGAATTAGTACTGAGAAGCATGTGCCCATCACTCCAGCAATGGCACCGAAGATGAAATACAGAGTCCCTATATCCTTATGGTTAGTAGGGAACAACTATCGGACCGGATTTGTCATAAAATTGAGATTCTTTTGTTTCCTTCCTTATCAGAGAGGGGCCCCTTAGGGAGCAAAGCGAGGCTTATTTATTGAAGAGGGAAAGAAGAATGGAAAGCCCTCACTTTATTGATGGGACATTATGATCCCCTTTTCCTCTTACCCTCCCCCGGTTCTGGTTCAGGAAAAGGTCAAGGCAAGGATCTTACTTCAAAGCAATCTCTGGAGTTTTCCCTTATCCGAACAGGTCTTGCAAGAAAATAGGATTTCATATTGAGCTCCAAATATATGCTATTGGGATGGGATGGCTCTTACTAGCCTCCCCTAAGAAACCACACGTGCGAGTTCCTCCGCATACTGCTCAAGTGGCAAAGGCCCTTTCCTTTGTGCTTGGTAAGCGCTTCACTGTAGTTAGGCTTACTGCTAGCCTATCAGCTAGAGCCAAGCTTCGACCATGACTGCTCGTCATTTCTAGCTGCCTTATTCCGTCACCGGAGATCCAAGTCAACACCGGCAAAGATCTTTTTATTCCTCGCGGCCGGGCCGGCTTGGAAGCAAGCTACCTCTTGCCTATCTCACCCCCTTTCTTTTTATTATTAAGATAGGTTGCCCTTTTACCTTCCGAAGCCCCTTCCTTTAGCTGGGTGAGCCTTTGTTTTTTGGATCGTCTTCTGCCCAATACAGTACCACCCGTTTTTTGGTTCCCATGTATCACGCCCTATTTTTTGAAAAAATAAAATAACGAGTTATAAAAATGAATTTTTTGATTAATTTTGAATGAAAATGAGTTTTTGATTTTTAGAAAATAAATAAAGAAAAAGGGCCTAAAATAGGACTTAAAAAGTGCGACGATTTTGGCCCAAAATAATAGTTTGAAAAGGGTTTTTAGAAAAAACAGGAGTCGCTACTTGGTATTGAGTTAAGGTGTACCAAGTCATTTAAAAAATAACTGAAACTGTTTTTAGACGACTACAGGTCTTTGAAAACAAGAGAAAAGAGTTTGAAAATCACGGTCGAAGAAAGGGAAGGTAAAAATTTGATAGAACCAAACCTAAGGCACCCTTTCAACCTAGCCAAAGCTAATTGTGGGATTTAGTCGAAAATTTTCTTAGTTTAACCTATAAAACCTATCACATTTGGATGTTACTATATGGATGCAAATCTAGACTTAATGGATATCAAGAAGGTCGAAATATCTCTTCAAAATTTAATCGGTGCGAATCACATTAATTGTGATGGCCAAGAACGATTTTTAGAAAAGGTCACGAATATGCAAAGATGAGTGTAGACACCAAATTTTTAGTGTATTTTTATTTACTATTATTTTTATTTTTCATGCTAGTTTTTATTTACTTTTAGTCTTTTATTTTTGTTTTAAGTCATTTTAGCATAGAATTTATTTAAAAAAAAAAGGGGGGGGAAACCCGCAAGCGGGTTTCAGGCTATTTAACAAATTACTTAAAAAAAAAAAAAAGAAGAAAAGGAAAGAAAAAATCATCAATCAAAAAAAAGAAGAAAAAGAAAAAAAAGAACAGACCAAGCTCAACGTTTGGTGTGGCTGCATGTGATCCGAACTCTATCTCATATTTCTTTGTCAAACAGAAACATGAAAGCTAAAATAACGAGAAAGGCCAGCGCAATTTTTTTTTTTTTCCCACCATTTTTTTTCATCACAATTGAATTACCTTTAACCCCATTCCACTTGGCTCTCATCTGAAAAGCGAAGGATGATCTAATGGTGTGAAGGAAAGAAAATGGGGCTGAGGTTTAGTGACAACCCTTGATATCAGGGTTTTGGATTTGGCCACTCGATATAAAAAGGGGATAGAAAAAGAAGAATTGGGGGGGGGGTAGATGACGGCTGAGAGATAGAGGGAGCTTTGAGAGAACCGGCTAGGGGGTTGGCAGCTGAGAGTTTTGTGACGGCTGAAGAGATAAGGGGCGGCTAGGTTTTGAGGAGGAAAAGCTAAGGAAAAAGCTGAGGGCGGCTAGGGTTCTAGACAAGAAAGCTAGGGGAACCGAGGAGAGATTGAGAGGGATGGGCGGCTGAGTGAGGAGAAAAGAGGGAACCTTGGGCCGAGGGAAAAGAAACAACCGAGGGAGAGTCCGAGAGGAAGGGAGGCTAGTTGATGGCTGGGCTGAAAGAGAGGATAAAAGGTTGGCGGCTGGGTAAAAAGGGGGAATCGGATAACAGCGAACGACGGAGGGACAAGCAACAGGGGAGAGGAAAAGAAAAAAGGGGGAGAAAAGAAGAGGTGAATGACGACTAAAAGAGAAATGAACAGGAGGGTTTTGTGTGAACTAAGAGAGAGGTTTTTGACGGCTGAAGAAAGAAACCAGAGAGAGAGTGACGGCCAGAAGAGCCCTTAGACAATCTTCACCAGAAATCCACCACTTTGAAATCTGCATCCGGGCGCAATCTTGTCAACCGACTCTCTGTCCAGTAGGCACCGCAAGACGTCAAAGGTAATCTCTTTTGCCTTCTACTTCTCATACAAGCCTAGGTCTTCTCTGAATATGCCAAAGATCTTGTTATTTTTTGTTATGAACATGTTTTGCTGTTTTGCTTCTTATGGCAGCCGAAGGGATTGAGTTTTGTTGAAAATCTGTTGTTTAATCTTGTCCTGAGGAAATAAAATCTGATGGTTAATGTTTTGATGAAATTTTTTTTTTTTTTGCTCCAAGTTGCTTGTTTGATCTGATATGCCGCAGATTTGAAAGCCAGAAATTTGTAAGGTTGCATGAACAAATCTGGTTTTGCTAGCTTTTCCTCCCACTTAGATTTTCCTCTTGTTTGCATGCTTAGTATTGGGTCCTGATGAGGTGGTTGGGAGTTTTTCTATAGGTCTTTTCCTGACGAATCCATGAGGTTTGCTTGAGTCATAGTTTGGTTACGTTTGTGTTTGAAGGTCTGCCGCAACAGGTTTTGAAATTCTGGTTTTGTTACAGTAATTTTTGGGAAAAAATCAATCTTTTTGGTTGGTTAAAAGATTTCCAGAATGGCTTAAACTACTTGGGTATCCCATGTATATGTTTGCTGTCAGTTCGAGTAGCAAGGTGCGGTATACCATTAGACGGCAACAAGTAGCTAAAATCTGCGGCCAGCCGCGATGTTTTTTCTTTTCTTTGTTTGTTTAAGTTTTTGGTTTTAAATCTTATGTTATCTTTTGTGTTCGGTTGATGTTGATATATTGTTTGGCTGAGATGACCTATCCATGAATTTCGCTCCTTTCTTTGCTGCATTTCTGGTACAGTTGTTTTCGATTGAACCTCCTAGGATAGATGATCATGTTAACAACAATGAGATGAGGTCCTAGCACTTGTGTTTGCTTGTCCAACTAGTGAGTGGGTTTTGAATTTCTCACACCTAAATACACAAGGGCTGGAGTAGATAGAAAGCTGCGTTTGCTGTTGTGTATTGCTGTTTTTCTTCCCTGTAACAATCCAGCCCACCAAGTGGGTCTCATCACCTACTTGATGAGAGAAATTGGATGAGTGGAGATGGGTTTGCATGTTTGGGGTTTAAAACATTTGAATCATATTCGAACCCTTGCTGGAAAATGAACAAATCAGGATTGCCAAACCTTTTTTTTGCATAAAATTCTCCAGCATTTGCAATGTTTTCCCTTCTATGTTTGGTTCATTTGAATGTCAAAATTGTGTTGCATGTTGCTTAGATAAGGTTTTTGGATGTTTGGTTGAAAGGTTTTTGATCAAATTTGTGTTGAGATTGATATCTGCTTGCAAAAATGGAAGTTGCAGTAATGTTTTGGTTGCAGAAAGCTTCACCAGGAACGTTTTCTTGTTGCAGACAATGTATCGTAGCTTTGCATGAACTTGCATGAAAAAACTTTCAACAATTGCACTCTGGCCCCTTAAGTCTCCTCTTGTTTCATTATGGCCCAAATAATTGGAAAAATCAATCAAATTGACCCTTCAAATTTCTTTAGTTTTTGCAATCAAGTCATTACTTGTTTTAATTTTACATGGGTTGATCACCTTCCTTTTAAACGCCTTGGATTGATTCAATTTCATGCTTATTCTCGTTTCATGTGATTATTTTTTGATTAAAGTGATGCCTTGACCCTTTTATTGTTTTGAAGCTAATATTTCCTTCATGTCATTACCATTGCAAGGGAGGTAACCTCTATCTCCTTGATTTTATTTCTCCTACGTGATCCTATATGTTTTATGTGAATGTGCATGTTTTAATTCAGTTTTTCATTATATTAATGTTTCATTGCCTGTTTCGCTTTCTTTTCATTTCGCCCTTCTTTAATTGGCAAGTCGTTTAAGGGCATTTGAACCCCAATTTGTAATAGCTAGGCTTTGGCGCCTCTCTTGAAGACATGTCTTAGCTAGTCAATGTAATAGTTAGGATTTATTTTATTTTCCCTTTTTAGATTGTAGTAGGGCCCCCCTCGAATGTAATAGTTAGGGTTTATTGGTTTTATTTCGTTTTATGTGGTTTGCATGCTTACGTGCTATGTGTTACCGCCTTCTTAGTGCCTTGCATCTAGATAGCATGCTTATGTGTTATGTGCTATATGTGATTTATGTGTTTATTTGTTTTATTATGCTTTACATGATTTATTTGATTATAACAAATGCATGTCGTCACCACACTAGTCCAACGCTAGTTGTGGCCGCCTTTCCCGAATCCACACTAGTCCAATGCTAGTTGTGGCTCTTTGTTCCGATTTTTCGCTAGTCCAATGCTAGTGAGAATTTGTAGACATGGGCTAGTCCAACGCTAGACCCTTAGGAGCCCTTCACGCGTTAGATCATGTTTGTATGATAAGATCACTTCATCTCATGCATATTTGTTCACTTTTTAGGGCTTTTATCATTTTTGCATGACATTCCCCTTATACGTATAGCCCTTATCCCTAATTTCCCTATATATATACCCCTATGTATGATACATAACATTAGAACTGCATTTCATTTTAGAAATAGGATTAGGGTAGTGCATTTGCTTGATTAGATTAGGGAATACCCCTTGGATATGGGATATGGACGAGTTTGGTTTCCCTAGCCTTAGCACGCTCGTATTCCCTCTATTAAAGGGAACATTGAAGTCACGAGTATAAGTTCCCCGCACCCATTATGATGCATTTCTTTAGGTCATACACATTTATATATTATTATTTGCTTCACTTTTCTTTTCTTGGAGTCTCATATTCTTGCATTATTCATGACCTCTCCAAAGAGTCCACATTGGACGTCACAATTAATGTGATTGGCACCATTCGAGCTTTGAAGAGAAATTTTGACCCCCCGATACCCTCTTAGGTCTAGGGTTTGCATGCATATAGTACATCCAAATGTGATAAATCTTAAGGGTAAAATAAGAAAATCTTTGACTAAATCGCGCAACTAGCCTTGGCTAGGTCGAAAGGGTGCCTCGGATTTTTATCCTTGCCTTCCCTTTCTTCAAATGTGACTCCTGAACCTTTTTCTTTGATTTACGTAGACTAGGAATCGTTTAAAAGGGGTTTCTCTACTTTTTTCTTTTGAAAAATTCATTTTAGGTGACTTGGTACACCTTAACTCTATACCAAGTGTCGACTCCGATTTTCGTTCAAAAACCCTTTTTAAACTATTATTTTGGGTCAAATCGTTGCATTTTCAAGTCCCATTTAGACCCATATTTTTCTTCATTTTCTTTTTAAATCAGAATTCATTTTTCAACCAACAACTGAATCAAAAGCCATTTTTCTAAACTCATCTTTTTATATTTCTTTATTTTATAAAAAATGGGGCGTGACAATGAGACTCAAAGAAAAAGAAAGATTATAATATATAACTATACGTGACCTAAAAAGAGGAATGCAACATAACGATTGGGGAGTAAGATTCGTGATTTCAATTTTCCTTTTTATAGAGGAGATATGAGCGTGCTAAGGCTAAAAAGCCATACTCGTCCATTTCCCATATTTGAAGGGTAACTCTCCTAATCCTAGTCAAACAAATGAACTAACCTATGTCTAATTTTCTAAATGGAATGCAAGTCTAAATGTCATGTTTCGCACACATAGGGGTAAAGGGGATAATATCATGCAAGAGGTGAAGATCCTAAAAAGTAAAAAAATATACATGAAATGTAGTGATTTGTCACGCAAACATGATCTAGTGCGTGGACGGCTTAAAGGGTCTAACATTGGACTAGTCCATTTCTACAAGTTTTCACTAGCGTTGGACTAGTGAGAAATCGGGGAGAAGGGCCACAACTAGCGTTGGACTAGTGTGGTGACGTCATGCATTTATTATAACTAAATAAATCATATAAAAAATAATTAAAACAAGTAAACATATAGATCACATAATATATAGGCATGATATCTAGATGCAAAGGTCCTAAAGAAAATGAAAACACATAAGCACACAAGCAAATAAATGCAAATAAAGGCCTAACTATTACATTCGGGGTCCTAACTACAATCTAAGGGGGAATTCTAAAAAATAATAACCTAACTATTACATTTATCTAACTAAATACATTTTTAAGAAAGATTAAAACCTATCTATTACATAGGCTAGCTAAATACATGTCTATGAGTACCTATCTATTACCAATTGACATTTTAATGCCTCTCAAATAATCATCAAAAGTAAATAAAGCAAATGAAACTTAAAAAATGAATAAGAATGACTAATTAAAAGAAAAGGCAACTCAAAACATGCAATTACACAAATAAAAAACACATTGGAGGCACATGAAAGAGTTAAAATAATAAAAGAAGTTACCTCCTTTGAAGTGGTGATTAAAAATGAGGGTGAAAAATTTGCCCTATTTATACTCCAAATGAACAAAATGATCAAGGCCACCAATTTAATTATAAAGAAATAAAAATAATCATGAAATCTACGAATTAAAGTACTTAAATGAAGTATAATTAACAATTAAAGAAGAAAGAAAACTTGTATTTAAGAAATCACAACTGTTAGGGACCTAATTGTAAAAGTTAAGAAAGTTTTTTAGGTCAAATTATAACTATTACAAAATTTAGAGGTCAAAATTAAGAAAAATAAAGTTTAGGGACCAAATTACAATTAAATTAGGGACCTAATTGAAAGAAATCTAAAGTTGCCAGGGTCGCAGTGAAATTAATCAAAAGTACAGGGGGTGAAATGCAATTTACGTCACCAGATTATTTGATAAAAAGGCCATTTGGTCATCTTTCTTATTTGCTTGGGCCAAAGCCTCCCAAACCCAATCGAAAGTCCAAGGCAAAAGGAGCGGGCCAGTCCATCATTTTGACCCAAAATAATCTAACAAAATTGGTGGGCTTTAACCCTTCAGCCCAAGCCAAAAACCCAAAAAAATAAACCAAACCACTCTCTTAAACCCATACAAAATAATCTTTTAACCCAAATTACCTATTTCACTAAACCCAACATGATAAAAAAATCAACTAAAATTTTTTAACCCTAATCTTGCCCTAAAACCCAGAATTAACTACCCAAAAAGTCACATAAAACATGCAAAAGAATATTAAAGGTTAACAGGGGAAAGATTGATTCAAATGCAGAAGTTTTTGGGTCATAGTGGAAATATTTGAAATGTGACTCCCCACTTTTCCCTAGGGCGAACCCAAGGGTATCCGCGGAACACCTGCCTAACTCTCGCTAGGACTCGATACGAATCCAATTCAAACTTAAAGATAATTAACCAAAATAAAAGTAGATATAAAGAAAGTTCGCTTCCTTAAATGAACATTCAAATCTTACATCAAAAGTACATCAACTTTCCCAAAACACAACCACTATAAGTCGATTAGTCAATTACATCCCAATATTTCCAATCAAAAGTAATCAAGTCAGCTTCTCCAAAACTTTTCCATTCTGAACTCCTGTTAAGGAAAACAAACTAATGGGGTGAGCGTAAAAAAATCATGCAAACACAGTTCAAATAACAATAATATTTGTACAAGAATTAAAGTTAGAAAGTTCAAATAATTCACAATTAATAATAAAACACGATTGCTAAGGATACGGGAGCTCTCAGGAGCAAAGTTTCACTTGCTCTGCCAAGTTTCGATCCAATACCTCCACGTGATGACACTCTATCAACCGAGTAGGTATTAAGTCCGTAGAAACTCCACTTACTTCCCCCGTCCATCATTTCACCCTCTCGAATCCGTAACCAAATACGCACAAAAAGGGCGATACTCCACGAGTATGCCGAACAAGATCTCAAAAGATCCAGTTTTTTTTTTATATTCTCATGGGCTCTTAAGCTTCTAATTAGCTTTGATTGAAGGATTTTGTGGCCTAATTGGATGTGTTTTATTGTTTATGAGTTATATGTATGATTGTGGTTAAATTGCAATGAGAATGGGCTTTTAATTGTAGGTTGGAAATGAAGCATTTATGGGGAAATGCTGTCCGAACTTTGAGAATGTATGATTGCTTTGAGTTTGTGATTTAGGGCTTGGACTCGGGCAAGGTAATGAGATATGATGGATGGTTTCTGAGCCGTGGAGGTGAGTGACCCTCAACTATTTCCCAAGTACTTTTGAAATGTTTCTTGCATTATTTACTCGACTGCATATCATGCGTGCTTGCATGTGAGTTCATGACATGATTTGGCTTTAATGAGTTCTTGGGGAGTCTTGTGCTGAACACCAACGTCTCCACCCTGTTTATTGTTCATGACATGATATGGAGCACCAATGTTGCTCCCCCTTATTGTTTAACGTTAAGTGATCTATTTGAGCGTTGGGTGTTTAAGTGCAATGATTTCACTGGCTCACCAGAGCAAAAATACGTACATTTGATCTCGGAATCATGACATCATCGAAATGCATTATTGTGAAATATATTTGATTACTGATTTTATTGGTTACTCACTGAGCTTCTAGCTCACCCCAAACATATTTTATTCCCCTCCACAGGGCTCGTGGCGAAGGAAGGCTTGTAGTACTTATTCACGTGACTGGATGGCATATACCTTGTACAGTTTGGATTTGGAATCATTTTATGTATAGTTGGGAATTAGTTTCCGCTTCGCTTATGATATGTAATTCTTGGGGAATTTGATGTAATATTTGAGATTTATATTGTAATTTATTTGAGGACTATAGTGAGTAAGTGAGTCCCGGCGAGAGCTGGGCAGGTGGTCCGCCGAACCCTTTGGTTCGCCTTAGGGGGAGGTGGGGCTGTCACATAATTTTCACGTCATATGCTTGTCTAGGCATCTTCTTTTTCTATACCACCGTGCACCGTGCGGTTTATACCTCCTAGTTAATAATGACATAAATATTAAAGGGGGAATGCCATGGCTTAAGGGGTGTTATGTTGGTGATGTGGCGAGAAGTGATTAGTTGGAGAGTGTTAGTAGAATTTGGTTTTCAACTTAGCTTTGCTATATTCCTATTTCATTTTCCCTTTCTTTCATTTTGCTTGGAGGAGTACACCGCGTGCAATGTAATTTTCAAACTCACCCAGAAATACTTAATTATTCAAATTGCAATATTAAATATAAAGAGTTATATAAAGGTGCATCAAAATCTTTTTGATTATTTTTTGTAATTTTATTAAGTAATGAAAAGAAGCCACAATTTCATTCTGCTTGCTAAATGACAAAGTCATTTTTTTGTTTTACTAACTAATTGGACAGCAATGGCAATGTCATTAGTTTGAAAATAATATATCGCCGTGTAATGTTGCCTTACATTTTTTATGTACACCAAAACCTACGACTTTCTCGTTCAAAAAGGTAAAAAAGAGCACAATGTAGTATTGCATCAAGGCTTGGCCTTATTATTAGAATCTGATACTACCGATCCACTGTTTTCGTAATTGCATCAAACTAACCCAAAGACCGCAAAGAAAGACCCATTACTTTGTAGTACAATAACCAAAATGGCTTCATTAGCTTGTAACTTCAAGAAATCTGAGGAAAAGAAACTATGCTTATATATCAACCTTAGTGAGATAAACTGCATTTGACTAATAACGAAGGAGGATTACTAATTCAGGGTGTATCCTCTCATTACATCAATAGCATAGGGGATGGTCAACTACTTAACACACACACAAAAAAAAGAAAAAAGAAAAAGGGGAGTTGCATTGGCCTTGATGCAATTCTACCCTTGATCATTTGATGCATGTCAACAGCTAGAATCCCATAAAAAGAAAGACAAGTGCATTAGATAATGTAAAAGTCTACATTTATGAAACTTAAGACCAATAGACTGCATTCCAAAGGTTCTCATTACATATCAAACCTGTTCCAGCTCAAAAAGGAAAAAAAAAATAAGAAAAAAGAAATGCACTCTGTAGTATTGCATCATTATAATCTTACACTTCAAAGTTAACCCAAAGACCGAAAACACATTACTTTGTAGTACAATAACCAAAAGGGTTTTCATTAGCCTGTAACTTCAAGAAATCCAATGAAAAGAAACTGTGCTTACATATCAACCTTAGTGGAATAAATTGCATTTGACCAAAAAAGGAGAAGGATTATTAATATAGGCCATAATTCTATCCTCTCAATACATCAGTAGCAAAAGAGATGGTCAAACTCTTGGCACAAAATAACTTAGCAAGTTACACAAGATTTTAAACCAAACAAAAATATCATGATAACACCATCCACGTGAGATATAATGCATCAAGAGCTGATATTGTGACGCCCCAAAAGAATGAGTGTGAGAACCCGGAAATTTTCTAATTTTCTAGGGTTTATTTTATTTAATCGCCCGCCTTTTCTACATTTTCTTTATTAGAAAAATTCCCCAGATAAAGTTTATGAGCAAAGATAGTTTTAAAATGATTTTTCTAGTATCGGTTAGTTTTTGAGAAATTAAGAGCGTATTTTGAACGCGGGACCCGCAAGTGCGGTAAATGCATTATATTTTTGACAACTTGTTGGCATTTTGTATTAAGTGATATTATTTTACAAAGTGTTAAGATATTTGTATTGGAGAGACAAAAAGATAAGTTTTAAATCAAAAGGTGACAAGTGTCACATCCTATTCACTATTGGACTTTTGACCATCTTACCTTAACTTTACTAAAACCAAAATTTGACCAAAAATCAAGCCATTTCTTCCTTCTCATGGCTGAAACTTGGAGAGCAAGAGAGAGAGAAAAACCTTCATCTTTCACTCCAATTTCTTACTTCAATCTTGAGTTTTAACCGATGGAATTGCAAATCACTCCATAAAAGTTGTTACTAAGGAGATTCCAAGGTCTTGGTGGAGTTATTTTGGAGAAGGAACCACTAAGCTACTATCTTTTGTGACGGTATCAAGGTATGGTGTGTAAAGATTCATTGTGTTGTTTCCAATAATGGTGAATTAGTGACTTGTGATGGCTAAAGAGATGGTTTGATGGATTATATTTGAGTTGTGGTTGAATTGATGAATTGATGGCTAAAGAGATGGTGAATTGGTGAAATTTTTGGGGATTTTTCTGTTTTAATATGAACATGGTTGTGTCGTTATGTATGATGATTGGAAATGATGTTTAAGGACTCTATGAGGTGGAAAAAGTGATTAATTGCAACCAATTTCTGTTTTGGACCAAAAATTGAAAAGTGAGGGTTTTGTGATGAACATCCTGTCCGAATTTTTAGGTCCTAGATAGAGGCCGAATTGGCCTTTTCTTAAAACATAAAAGTTTTAGGGAATGACATTTTAGAGGTGCTTACAAAATTTCAGGTCAATCGGAGTAGCGTAGAGTGAGAAAAGTCGAAATTACTATTGCTGTTCTGGTTTACCCGAAATTGGGATTTGCGACTGTAATTGGTTGTTTTGGCTGGAATTTCTTCCGAATTGGTTGTTTAGGCCTTCTGATTAAATTTATCCCTGTTTCTTACCTTTCAGCTGGTTTTGGAATTTCTGGATTTGGACTTGGAGAGCCTGAGTTATGATGTTTCCGCTAGAATGCGTTCTGTGAATCTGTTTTTGTGACTCTGGAGTAGTATCTTGCATTTTTGACCTGGTTACACTCGAAACTGGGTTGAGTGACCTTCTGTAATATTGTATCCCTATCTCTTAGCTTCGAAACGGTGGGTCTTGCACCTTCATCCGACCATCGTAGTGCTTTTGGCACCATTACCCGCAAAATGACGTCAAAATGTTTTCTGGTTTTGAGCTTAACTTTCATTTCCCGACTTTTCCCTAGCTTGACTTGTACTAGTACTACTTGGAGGTTGCTGAATGGCTATTGGCTGAACTTGTTGTTGTGTGTGTACCTTTGGGTTGGAATGAGGAAATAATGAAGCCATGATGGCTGGAAAAGTTAGCAAATTCAGGGGAAGTGCTGTCCGAACTTTGAAGGGATTTGTTTGCATTGAGTTTGTGATCTAAGACTTGGATTTGAGCAAGCCAATGTTATATGCTGGATGATTTTCTGGAGCCTTGGAGGTGAGTGACCCTAAAACTATCCAAAGTACTTGTGAATATTTCTGCATTATTTACTCGCATTGCTCTATGGTGTGCTTGCATGTGAATTCATGATATGCTTTGGCTTCAATAGTTCTGGGAAAGTCTTGTGCTGGACACCAACGTCTCCACTCTGTTTGTGGTTCATGTTTCATGTTAATCTGAGCTCAAAAGGGCTCCCTCTCTCTGTTCCGTGTGTTATATCTAATTTGAGCGTTGGGGTGTCAAGTTGCTATGATTTCACCGGCTCACGAGAGACTAAACGGACATTTGATCTCTGAATCATGACATCATCGAAATCATTCGAAATGCAACATTGTGAAATTATATTTGTCTAATGATTTTACTGGTTACTCGCTGAGCTTCTAGCTCACCTCAAAAATATTTTATTCCCCTCCACAGGGCTCAAGGCGAAGGAAGGACTTGTAGTACTTGTGCACGTGACTGGATGGCCTATGTTTTGTACAGTTTGGATTTGGAAATCATTTTATGTATAGTTGGGAATTATTTCCGCTTTGCTTTTGACATGTAATTATTGAAGAATTTGATGTAATATTTGAGGTTTATTCTTGTAATTCATTTGAGGATTGTGGTGAACGACTGAGTCCCGCGAGAGCTGGGCAGGCGGCCCGCCGAACCCACTGGTTCGCCTTAGGGGGAGGTGGGGCTGTCACAGATATTTACATTTATAGCAGGTAATACAGAGATCATCTAGCTACTGTTAGTGTAAAATCTAGTATCCAGGGTCATACGCTTCCCGGCTTTGATCTTGATAATGCTTCAAGGATGGCCGATTCTGTTTCCTACATAAATAAACACGTAGTTTTGTTAATAAAATGGCAGAAGCATTCTTGAGTGGTACTGCAAAAACCCACTTCATACGATTAAATATTAGCAACAATTACCATATTCTCCAAAAATATATCATAGATTTTTTTTCTTTTATCATTGCCCCTTCCATTTTAATCTAACTTTTTTCACTTACAGGAACATCAGCATTAGTGTCTATCTATGCACCTATATGCTAGACAAGCTTTTTCCATATAATTATCCCTATAGGCAAAAGTATGGGGCAAAGGTTTTTGTACATTTCATAGGTCAAGGCATAATACACCACTGTAGCCAAAGAATAAATGAACAATATTCAATTACAATATAAAACATGCAATAACTACAAATGAACAATTTTCCATTACATTATTATATACACAATATAGACACTATTGTAAAAAAAATTCCATTCATAGAGATGGTTATATTAAAATGAAAGATGAAAGAATAAAGGTTAGAATCAGCGCCTTAAAAGTAGTATAAGGCCATTATTTGCTTTATTATATGTCGATAATTTTAATACCCAATTCCATCACGAAGAGCCCAGTATCCATATAATTTAATGCCAAATAAGGACACAAAGAAATCATTTGCAAGATAAATAGCAGAAAAGATAATCCACAGAAACTTAATCATTTTCTCATAATCAATAGAGACTTAGACCTTGTTTGGATTGCATTTTTCTGGATTTTTTTGTAGAAAATTACTATAGCGATTTGATATATGTGAGGTAAAAAGGTGATTGGGAAATGTGTTCATGAAAAATGTAGCAATTTTTCTTAATAGAAGGGAAAAATTGCTGTCCATACAAGGCCTTAATCAACAGAGATATCTATTAATTATTAGTATACAAGCGCATCCATTTGATTAAGATATTTTTGTAAATAAAGTGTAACAGCTTACGGGTCCAAAGCTGAACTATGCTAAAAGCCCAAAGCTTGGGCTTAGACTGACGAGTACTAAACGAAGCATTACCCCTATAAAATTCAACCCAAAGAGTGAACAGCAATAAATAGGAGCAAAAATAAATTGTTCATATGCAAAATGGAAACAAATAAAAAAAAAGAAGGTTATAAAATGTTACACAAAAATAATCACCAAGTTTTTAGCCAAAGACATTGTGCTAAAATTTGAACAACCCATGAATCCAAAACAACCAAAAAATACACCAAGCAATTTTCCCACACATAATAGAAAATCACATACATTTGTATAGGTGTTGTAGAAGGCCAGGAAAAAAAGGACAAATAAGTAACATGAGAACTATTAAAAATGCGTGCAAAAAAAAAGGAAAAATCGTTCAAAACGTCCCTCACATTTTGTAAAATAAATTTTTTCATCCCTCACTTTTAAAATAATAATTTTACGTCCCTTACAAATTTACATTGGTCAAATTTGGTCTTTATCTAGGTTTTCGACTAGTTTTTGGTTGGTATTCATCACATACCTTGCATGTGATTATTTTTTTAGGGGCAAATTTGTCAAATCAAAATTTATATAATCCGATCTATAGTCCCTCATATTTCACAAAATGAATTTTTCATTCCTCACATTTCACAAAATAAATTTTTTATCCCTCATTGACCATGTGTACGAATAATTTTTCTTTTAAATCCATATATATATATATATATTTGATTTCAACTGAACAATACGAATAACATGTAATATACCTCTATTTGATTTCACCTAAACAGACTAATTGTAGTTGTATACATACTGTTCAATAGATATATACATGAGTTTAAATGTAACATGTTAAATAAATATATATATAACAATTTTGTTTTAAACCCTGCGCTTTATATATATATATTTATTTGATTTTAAGGTGTGGATTATTTCAATATTTTAATTTTTCTCTTTGTAATAATATCATTTATTGTTGTAATAAGCCATCTAATTAATCGATTCTAATTCGAATTCTATAATTATGCTAACAAATTGCAAATTTAAATTTGAAATTTTTACTTACCACCTTTAAGACCAACAGTTGAATTTCTTGCCATGTGATTGTTTTAAAATTTGAAAGTGTCAATCACTTACTTTTTGTCATACTTTCCTTTATTTATTTTTCTGTCCAAATTTAATTTGATATAATACTTGATAATGTTTAGGATTAAATGTTTTTTTTTTCAATTTTCGAGTAAAAGAAAATGAAATGAGTGAAAAACTAACAATATTTTTTAAAACCACTGTTATATATCTATTTAATTTACCGAATAGTACGTCAGATGAAATCAAATAAAGATATATTACATGCTATTCATATTGTTTAGGTAAAATCAAATAGATATATATATATATATATATGAGTTAAAAAAAAAGTTATTCATATACACGATCAATGAGAGATGAAAAAATTTATTTTGAGAAATGTGAGGAATGAAAAAATTCATTTTGTGAAATGTGAGAGACTATAGATTGGATTCTGTAAATTTTGATTTGACAATGTTGCCCTTAAAAAATGAACCTGAATAGTACGTTCAGATGAAATCAAATAAAGATATATTACATGCTATTCATATTGTTTAGGTAAAATCAAATAGATATATATATATATATATGAGTTAAAAAAAAAGTTATTCGTATACACGATCAATGAGAGATGAAAAAATTTATTTTGAGAAATGTGAGGAATGAAAAAATTCATTTTGTGAAATGTGAGAGACTATAGATTGGATTCTGTAAATTTTGATTTGACAATGTTGCCCTTAAAAAATGATCACGTGTAAAGCACGTGGTGGATTCCGATCAAAAACTAGTTAAAAACATAGATAGGGATTAAATTTGACCAATATGAATTTGTAAGGGACATAAAAGTACACTTTTAAAAGTGAGGGACGAAAAAAGTCATTTTGTAAAATGTGAGGGACGTCTTGAACAATTTTTTCTAAAAAAAAATAATAGTGAAAAACCCGAGATCTGGAAGAATGAAACAAAAAGAACCAAAATCACATACAATTTTTCTTGGTAATGATCTTCTCTTAACAGCCTCTGTCTCCTAAGAAAACATGGACAGAAAATCAGGCATAGTATATGTGAAATTTTTGATGGTAACCAAGAGAAAACGTTGAGAAAAAAATCAAGAAACATTGAAAAGGAAATAAAACTACGAGGCAATAAAGAACCTGAAGTCTGGGGTTAGATTCTTCAAACTTCCGTGTTTTTGAATTTAATTCTTTCAACTGTACTCTTTGTTTTGGAGAGCAAGAAGAGATCGGCAAAAGAAGCAAGCGGCGGCCCTTTGGGATTTGGAGGAGATGATGTTGTGATAGGGTTTCTGGAACTACTATGTGGGTCCAAAAAACTTTCTAAAATTTGTTAAATCCTCTTTTATGCTTTTTGGGCAAGAGCAAAATCAAGATACAATTTCTTATAAAGGCATTGGATCGAGAAAAGTTCCAAAAAACTTTCTCAAATTTGTTAAATCCTTTTTAATGCTTTTTGGCCAAGAGCAAAATCAAGATACAAATATTGCAAGAAAAGGAAGAATACGAGGCAAAAGAAAGGGGAAAAAAGAGTAAAACTAACCACATCTTTTAGAACCCAATTTAATACAAAAGGAAAAAAATCTCACAGAGTCTCACAAGAATGCTGGAAGAGATTCAAAATTTTCCCCTGTAATATCACAAGTATATACCAATTAGATTAGATTAGATTAGACAACTAAACCTAAAGAGAAAAACCAAAGGCTAGAGAAAATTAGGGAGGGAAAGAAAAAAAATACGATCTATTTTGGTCCTGATGTTGCCGGTCATGGAGAAGAAGAGAGATAGAAGGGCTTTGGGGGTGTTGAGGCTAATGAAGAAGAAAACAGAGAGATGGGCTTAGAGAGAGAGGAGAATGGTGATGAACAAGGGAGAAAGAGAACCCTTCTGAATTGTGATGTATTAAGCCATGCGCTAGTTCCATCCTTACCAGCTATGTTAGAAAGCAAATGTGAGGACCCGTAAATTTTCCTCATTTTATATTATTTATTTCATTTCCTCGCGTGTATTTTTCTTCATTAACCCTATTATATTGATTTTCCAGAGATTTTATAAGTGAATCTAGTTTTTCAAAATATTTTTCTAGTATAAATTAGTTCATGAGAAATAAAGAGTATATATTGGACGTGGGACTCGCTAGTGGCGTTAAGTGCGATAAATTCGACCAATTAGGTTACGTTTTGTATACCGGGATTAATTTACTAGGTGTTAAGAGATAATTAGAGGTTACTTAGATGGTTTAATCTTGGAGAGACAAAAGGATAAGCTTGAACCATTAACAGTGCCATGTGTCGCGACCCGATTGGATGGTTGACTTGCCTAATTTTCTTACCTTTAGTAATAGATCAATTTTGACCCAAATCATCTTCATTTTGTACCCCTCTTGGCCGAACCTCTCAAGGAAAGTAAAGAGAGTGAGCTTCAACTTTTGGCTTCCAATTCTTGCTTATATCTTGAAATCCAACCGATTAAATCTTGAATTTGCCCACAAAAGTGACTTGCTAAGGAAGATTGAAGGTCTTGGTGGAGTTGTTTTGGGGGAGAAACCCCTAAGCTACTACCTTTCTTGAGGAGTTAAGGTATTTTGCTTGGAAACTCACTCTTTGTTTCTAATCATGGTAAATTCGTGATTTATGGTGGCTAAATAGGTTATTTTATGGAAGATTTCATGGATTAAAGTGAAGTTAGCTAAATTTCTGATTTATTTGGGGATTTTTCTGTTTTCATATGATGATTATGGTTGGCCTTGGATTGATGGCACTAAATTGTGTTAAATGGATCCCTTGTGCTTCAATTGCGGTTATTTGCAAAAAATTTCAGCTTGTGCGGAAAATTTCAGTTTTAGGGTTCCAATTTGCCCTGTTCTGACCGGCTTTATTAGTGCATGTTAGAGGCTGAATCAGGTTTAGGTTAAAACATGAAAGTTGTAGCAAATGCTGTTAACTAGCGGCCTGAAAAAATTTCAACCAATCGGAGTACTGTAGCCCATGAAATGACCGAAATACCCTTGACTGCCCATGAACCCTGTTTCGCAGACAGATTTCTGTTTCGTGGAGATTTCCATTTTTGACCATGAAAATGCATGATTTGGCTTTGGAGGTCTTCATAATAAATGTAGGTATATGTCTTGGTTTCAAAACGCCATAAGATTCATTTCAATCCGATAAGTGTGGCTTCAGTTGTGGTTATTGTACCGAAAGGTGTTTTTATAGTCTATGACTTGTATGTGGTTGATTTGAGATGAATTGGTTTTGATTGTAGGATGTAAAAGTAAACAAATTTAGGGGAGATGCTGTCCAATTTTATAAGCCGTTTGGTCCCTTTAAGTTTGAGTTGCCTTTTTGGTAGAAATGAAGGACTTTTGGGTCGTTCAAGCCCTAGGCCCTCTCGTTACCTTTTCGTTCCAAAATCACGCTTTTGCACCCTTGCATTTGTAGTTCGTTTGGTTAGGCGTACGACTCATAGTTGAGTTTCATTTGTGAATGTCGTTCCCATAGGAACCATAATTGTTTTACTTTGATCATTTTAAGACGTGCTGGTGATCCAGGAAGTACTTCGGGGGGGAACGTTTGAATTTGTTTTACTTGAACTGGTGAGTGTACCACTTCCTTCATTTTTGCTTAACTTGGTTTCTGTACATGCAATCCGTGATATGAATGACTGTATTATCTATTTATTCTATTTGAGACGAGGGTGTACTTCATCGCACTCGTTCTTTTGTCTGTCTGTATGCCTATTTACTGTGCGAATTTGAATCTGTTATCTGTATCTGTATCTATTCTGACGTCGTTTGGAAGCTTGTATCCAACGACCTTTCTGTGACCTCTGAACTCAAATCCTGTGGCTAAATTACTCGAGTTGAGTCGACAAGGGCCTGGTCGATTAGATAACGAACCACAGTAGTCTGTTTTAGGAATCTTTGGGTATTGAGACCCTTGATTTCGGTATACTCGGTATTACCACTTCTATTTTTGTTGAGGTGTTCGGGGCCGGTAAGGGGTATGTGTGGTGAATGGGATTTTAGTGTAAAGTGGTGCTCTACTGGACTGGACTGGTTACTTTATTTGGAAATTGACGGAGTGTCAACTATTATTTGATCAAGTTTCGGTGAAGCAAATGGGAATTTGGCTCCTGAGAGCCACCCGTATCCTTCCTATTTATGGTGTTGTTCATTTCTTTATTTGATTTGCATATGTGACTAATTGAATATGAAGTTCCATAATTCTTACTTGCAATTATTTTGGTACCTCATTGAGCGTAAGCTCACCCCCTTCCCGTTATCTTTGTTTTCCTTACAGGGAACCACACTTTGAACCGTGATTTTGAGAAAAGGGTTGAGTTGGTATAAACGTTCTTTTGTTAGCGCTTGTGTAATCAAAACCCTAATTATCTTTTAATGAAGTATCCCACTTTTAATTATAAAGCTTTTGATGTATGTATATAAGTGTTTTATCATGTACATTAAGTGTACTCATTTGAGATGGTACCTTACGGTGTAGAACTCATGCTTCTCAACTTAGTAGTTTTCGATTGATTGTTCTTTTGGGGATTCGTTTGTGCGCTGTATCGGGTTTGCGTGATTCGACTCCGTAGTCCTAGCGAGAGTTGGGCAGGTGGTCCGCCGAACCCTTTGGTTCGCCTTAGGGTGAGGTGGGGCTGTCACAGCAAACACTTCCAATATTTCTCTAGCACTGAAAAGTTGAGAGAGCAGGTAACCTTCTTCAATCAATCACGTCTATATTTAAAAAAAATGAGAAAGGAAATGAAATGGGAATATAAGAAAGGCTTGGACGAACACTCTCCAACCAATCACATGTTGCCACGTCAGCAACACGAGCACTCCCTTGAGGCATTGCATTCCCCTTTATATATATATATACGTTAAAGATGACCAAGACTAAGACTACAAGCCTAAGAAGAGGAGAAGAAAGGGAAGTGTGGTTGAGCCATATTGGAGCAGGTGTGATTAGTCAGGTTGAATGACAAGTGGTGGGTATTGGGCTCAATGATAGCTAGTGAAATTAAATTTTTACCCTTACTATCCCCTAAATTTTACAAATTCTATTATAAAGGATCTTGATTTTGAATTCCCTGTAAATGTAAAATGTGACTGATGTATGCACGGATGGCGAGATGGATGGCGGCCTTGACTCAAAACTTTAGGCTTGAGGGATGTTAATCAGGTTACCTACACATTGATCCAAACCCACGAGGAGCCAAGTGATGGTTGTTAGTTTGGGCTCTAGCCCACAAGTTAGTCTTTGTAGTTTTTCCAATTAAAGGGAGTTGGCCAACTATTGGGCCTTTTTAGTCTTGAGCCGTCAAGTTATTGTTTGGATTAGTTACTAGTTGTAGGGCTTGTCCAAAGCCTGGCCGAACCTTTATTTCCTTTTTACTAGCATTAGGGTTTCGTTAGTTTGCCTATATAAAGGCTTGGTTTGTAAGCATTAAGGGTAGATTCGAATGATTAATAAAAGTTGTCTTCTTTCGATTTTCTTCTTGTGAGAATTTCGTTCCTTTACTTGCTTTTGGCAAGGGTTCTTGAGCAATCTCGTGTTGTCCTTGATTGTTCTACCGACCTATCCACTTGAGTAGTCACCTCGATTGGAGTCGTCGTTCTACCGCATTCTACCAATTCGTGTCGTTCGTGTTGGTTCTAGGTTCCGCAATCCAAGCGTTGGACAACTTCGCTAGATCCTTGGGCAAACGTGCTACGTGTCTCGAAACGTGTTGATCGAGAACCGTATCAGTTGGCTTCAGAGGTTTAGTAGAGGTATCTTTCGTTATATCCTTATTTTTTGTAGTTGTGTCGTAGGTTTTTGTGTTTTGTCCGCTGCCTTGTTTTAAAAAAAAAATGTCACTGTTCATCATTACTGTTCACCGTATTGTTCACCGATACTGTTTACGTTACTGTTCATCCGAACACAAAATCTGTTGGTGTGTTATCTCTTTTGTGTTTGTGTCTAGTTTGTTGATAATTTCTGTCCAAAATTTGCCGTAAGGTTCTTGGTTGTTAGTCATCACTTGAGCAACAAGAAAACAAGTGGGGCGGCGGCTAGGGTTTCGTTTGCGCTAGGGTTTCTTTGTTTCAAATCTGTCCAAGTATTGCTTGCTTCATCCAAGTTGTTTACTTATTTTTCAAATCTGAATTTTGGTAAAACTTGTTGGTATTTGTGAATCTTGAAGAGAACCTACAAGAATCTTGAGTTTCTTGAATTTCTTGACCACAATCTGGAAAAATAATAGTCCATTCGGTCAAATTTTTGTGTTGTGTTGGTTTGTTACAAGTAAAAAAAAAGGGAACAAAACAGAAACGAAAAAAAAAAGAGAGAAGGAAGGATCGGTTGGCAAAACACAACAAGAGAGAGAAAAAAAAGGGAAGGCAACCGAATTGTGGGAAGGAAATTTCTGATTTGCGCAATCCTTCTTGGAGTAGAATTTGGAACCTTCTAAAGTTGTTACGAGAAGGAAAGGGGTTTCCCAAAAGGTTTCCTAAACCAAATCTGATTTGTGCAATCCTTCTTGAGTAGAATTTGGAAGTTTCTAAACGTTGTTACAAGAAGAAAAGGTTTTCCAAAGGGTTACCAAAAACTAACTTGTTTCCAAATTCAATTAGGAAACTAAGTGGACAGCTTGGATAACTCTCCTATTTCCACTTGACTAAGTCCATTTAAATTAGGAAACTTCCAAATCCCGCATTTGCTTATTTCCTTTTCCATTCTCGCGTATTCCAAATCTGTCTGCCTTAGGAAATTGCCAAAACCTTACACCATCGTGTCCGAATTGTTTCCAAATTGTGTCTTTGTTCTCGGTTACTCTTGTGCTAAAGTTGGGTGAACAATTTTTGGATTTTTGCGCGGCATTTCTCAACTACTCAAACCGGCAAGGTAAGGAATTTTGGTAAGCTTATTTGAGTGCTTTGAGTGATACACGAGTGATGAGCACATACACGTGAGCTTGTGTGTCGTGAGGAATCTCTTTTTCTTTGCTAACCATTTTGGCAGGTCACGTAATCATGCCTAGGGAAGTTGCCTCTTACTCATACAACCAAGAATTCTGGAGAATGAGCCTCTCAAGAGGAGGGGTTCCAAGCGGCCTACTCCCAAGCACTCTAGTTCCATGGATTCTAGTTCACAACATGAGTTTCGTTCACTCCGGGAAGAGATGGAACGTTACCGTGCTTCGTGTGTATATGAAAGGTATAAACGAGATTGTGATGAGTATGAGAAGGAGCAAAGAAGTTTGCGCGGAACATCTAAATCGAGGTCAACCGCAAGCAAACGAGATTCATCAAAGAAATACCTTGACAATCAAGACAAGAAGTTCGAGAATTCTCGAATTGAGTCAAAGCTTCGTGAAGCAAAGGATGAATTCCGAAGTTGGACTAAAGCATTGGTTGATTCTATGATGGAAAGACTTAGCCAAGTGTGGGATTCCCACTTGGAGCAATTTAATCATGTGTCGACCGGTGGTAATAAAGGGAAAATTCATCCTAGTCCCTCGTTGATTGAAGAGCCATATATGAATGAGTTGCAGCCGCACCATGCACATGAGTTAGACAATGAAAATCCGAACTCAAGTGCAATGAATGAACAAATGTCCAAGAAAAATGAAGTGGGAAAAGGCAAGAATAATTTGGCCTTATTGATGAGTAAAGAGGAGGAGTTGGCCATGTTCGCAAAAGTTGAAAGTGTGGACGCTCTGTTTGCTAACAAGCTAACATGTGTTTTGTTTAGTACCTCTTCTTTTGTGCAGATTAAATAAAGTCAAGTAGAGTTGGTCATGGCATGTTCCATTCCCAAGTCACTTGGACACTTTGCGAGTTTCCATGGAGTTCGTCTTCTAGGAGCTAAATCTCTTTGGCCTCAATTCACGGAACCATGTCAACTGAAACCTGTCCACACCATTGGAGGATTGATTCGAGCTCATCTTAAAAGGGAAATTCGAGATTCTACTGCTTGTTCTCTACCTATGGTTCATTCCTCGCCTTTGCCTTATTTTGAGCATGTTACTAGCACTAACTCTTGTTGCTCTCGTATAGGTGTTGATGAGAAGTGTAAAGGACTAGCACTGGAATCTCAAGTTGAATCAATTGGTGGAAGGAATATTGAAGTGTCAAATGGAGTTTTCTCATTTAAATCTTGTTCTACACCTTCTTACCATCTAGCTAATAATGTCCCATTAGTTCTTTACCTGATTTCTGAATTGTTCCGAGTTAAAGGTTATTTTGTTTTTGTAGGTTGTAATGCTGTCCAAAATTTCCCAACTATGATTAAAGACTTGCAACCCGATTTCGTGCTTATTCCTGCTAAAAGTGGTGCATGTTCGTGCTTCTTTACATGTCCAAAAACTAATCACCACGAGCTTACTTTACCAACTCCAACTTACACAAATTCATGCGATTCGTATGGAGTGCGTTTCACTTCATTGCTGCCACTTATGTCGGGTGATGCCCAGAAATGTGTCAATTTGTGAGAACCCGAAAATTTTCTTATTTTCTAGGCTTTATTTTATTTAATTGCACGTTTTTTTTATATTTTCTTTATTAGGAAAATTTTTTAGATAATTTTTATGAGTAAATATAGTTTTAAAATCATTTTTCTAGTACAAGTTAGTTCTTGAGATTTTAGGAGTAGATATTGGACGTGGGACCCGCTAGTGCGGTAAGTGCGATAAAATTCGGCCAATTAGGTTAAGTTTTGTATACATGGACTAATTTACTAGGTGTTAAGAGGTAATTAGAAGTTATTTAAATGGATTGATGTTGGAGAGACAAAGGGATAGCTTTAAACCAAAATGGTGACAAGTGTCACTTTGTAATTAGATCTTGAACTTTGACCATCTTACCCAACTTTACTAAATACCAAAAATTGACCCAAAATTCATCACTTTCTTCATCCATTTGGCCGAGCTCCATAGCAAGAAAAGAGAGGAAAAACCTTCAACTTTCTTCATCCCAATCTTGCTCAATCTTATAATCTAACCGATAAAACTCCAACTTTCTCCATAAAAATCATTTGTAAGGTAGGATTAAGGTAGTTGGAGGAGTGGTTTGGAAAGAGGAGGTGCTAAGTTTCTTCTTTTCTTGAATTTACAAGGTGAGTGGCCAAGAAATTCTTCCTTTGTTCTTGATAATGTTAAATTAGTGACTTGTGATAGTTAAAGAGGTGATTTGGTGGAAGATTTCATGACTTTTAGTAGAGATTGATAAATTTCTGATTTTATTCATGACTTTTCTATTTTATATGATAAACATTGGTTACTCATGAATTGATGGCTTGTTATAGTGTAAAATGTAGCTTGTATATGTTGGATACGATCGTTTGCGGAAAATTTCTGGTTTGTGCGGAAAATTTCAGATTTAGGATTTTGAATTGGGGCTTTTCTAGGGTTATTATGGAACCCTTGAATTGGCTTTGTTTAAAGGGTATTGTAACCCTAATAAGGTGTATTGAATGGCATAGAACTTGTACTTGTAGTTGTGGTTGTGTTGGTTGAAAATGAAGGATGAATTGTAGGATGGAAATCTGAAATTTTAAGGGGAAATGCTGTCCAAATTTTAGGTCCACGTGTTTTCTTGGAATTGGGTTGCTTAGAGTGTTAGTTAGTGACTTTGGGGTTATCTAAACCTTTAGCACCAAGTGTTCCTTATATTACTTTCAAGTTATTTTGGCTGTACATTAGTGATATGTGGTTTGGGTTTATGACTCGTATTCGAGTCTCATTAATTTTCTTGAATGTTTTAGGGCGTGCCGGTGACTTAAGGCGCTTGTTGGGTGGAACTTTGTGAAAACTCTCTTTGTTTGATTGGTGAGTGTACTACTCACATGATTGTTACTTCATGGCTTTGTTATACTTGAAATCTATGATTGAAATGCTTGTATTTACTGATGATCTTGGTTGAGACGAGGGTGTACTTTATCAATCTCGTACTCTACGGTTTATTTGACTATTTACTGTATCATTTGAAACTCTCTTGATTATACTTGAACTGATGTCATTTGGACGTGCATCCAACGACTTTTACTGTTAATTATGAGCTTAACCCCATTGGTGGTCAATTGAATCGAGCCAGTAAGGGCATGATCGGGGAAATTGACAAGCCATGGGGACTGTTTTGTGGAATCATTGGGTATGAGACTCTTAATTCCAGTATACTCGAGTATTACCATTTCTGAACTGGATGGAGTTCGGTCCCGGTAGGGGTATGTGAGGTGGATGGAAAGTGGAGAAAAGTGGGGTCTACGGTTGTGGTTCCTCTTTAAGCGTTGACGGAAAGTCAACGAGGCGAGATCAAGTACGGCAAGTGAGGAAAATGGCTCTTGAGAGCCGTCCGTATCCTTTTATTGTTATTGAAATGTGGTGTTAGTTCGGCTTACTTGTTGAATGTATTTGGATTGAGTAACTTTGTACTTATGTGAACTTTGCTGATTTGCCTGATGGTACCTCATTGGGCGAAAGCTCACTCCGTTGCCTTTGTTTTCCTTACAGGAAATCACCTTTTGGAACTGTGATTTTGAAGCCGAGTTGAGCTAGTCTTAATATTTTGTATAGCTCCTCGATGGCTGGAAAACCTTACATGTATTTTGATCCAACATTTCCTTTGGAGTTGTAAATTTGCAACCATGCGTATATAAAATGTTTAGAAATGTTTCAGTGGTATTTTGGTTTGGAAATGTTCTTTGCTAGGGTGATATAAAGTTTATTTCACTTGTATGAGTTTCGGACAGATTCGGATTTTGAACGACAAAAGGAAAAAATTTGGCGGGAAATTCTGCAGGAGAATCCGGCCGCAAATCCGGCCAGATCTTGGCCGGATTGCCGGCCGGATTGACAAGGGAAATTTTGAATCCGTAAGGTCAGCCTCTGCCTCCAATCCGGCCAAGAATCCGGCCGGAAATCCGGCCAGATTCCAGCCGGATTGTGACGTGGCCGGCACTATTCATGTGCGGCTCCGATTGTTCCGTTTTCTGTTTCGCAAATTTTGAATTGTTTGAGCGCGCTAATATCTTCCGAAACGTTTTCGATTGTATATAACCGTCTTAGTAGTCCTGGCGAGAGTTGGGCAGGCAGTCCGCTAACCCCTTTGGTATGCCTTAGGGGAATGTGGGGCTGTCACACAATCAAGATCCGAATATTGGTCTTACCTCGCTGATTCGTGCTTCTAAGGACGTGCAACCCGATTGGTTCAATGTTCCATGTCCAGATAGGCAAGTTGTGCTACATCAGCAACAACCAGGTGACAATATAACAATCCATGGCCGAAGGCTGATTAGAGAGCTTTGGATTGCTACCTGAAATTTTCACAAGCCTTACACAAGCTCTTTTCTATCTTGGCGCATGTCCTTGTTTGAGAGTCTCATGAAGCTGACCAAATGACATTTAACTTGGGTCGTGACTTTTCATTTGTTCCCAACGTGGCTGACCTCCAAGCGTATTGTCTATTTGAGGTGTCATACTACTAACTCTTGTTAGTATCATTCATCTCAATCAAGATTTGATGACAAATCTTTCTCAAGAGGAGGGGACTTATGTGTGCACGGATGACGAGATGGATGACGGCCTTGACTCAAAACTTTAGGCTTGAAGGATGTTAATCAAGTTACCTACACATTAATCCAAGCCCACGAGGAGCCAAGTGATGGTTGTTAGTTTGGGTTCTAGCCCGCTAGTTAGTCTTTGTAGTTTTTCCAATTAAAGGGAGTCGGCCAACTGTTGGGCCTTTTTAGTCTTGAGCCGTCAAGTTATTGTTTGGATTAATTACTAGTTGTAGGGCTTTTCCAAGGTCTGGCCGAACCTTTATTTCCTTTTTACTAGCATTAGGGTTTCGTTAGTTTGCCTATATAAAAGCTTGCTTTGTAAGCATAAAGAGTAGACTCGAATGATTAATAAAAGTTGTCTTCTTTCGATTTTCTTCTTGTGAGAATTTCGTTCCTTTACTTGCTTTTGGCAAGGGTTCTTGAGCAATCTCGTGTTGTCCTTGATTGTTCTACCAACCTATCCACTTGAGTAGTCACATCGATTGGAGTCGTCGTTCTACCGCCTTCTACCAATTCGTGTCGTCCGTGTTGGTTCTAGGTTCCGCAATCCAAGCGTTGGACAACCTCCCTAGATCTTTGGGCAAACGTGCTACGTGTCTCGAAACGTGTTGATCGAGGACCGTATCAGTGACGCCCCCACTTCTCCCAAGAGCAAATCCAAGGGTATCAGCGAAACGCCTGCCCAAGGGTCCTTGTCATAGTCTTGGTTGTTCGTCATTGGATTGGAAGTCTCTTGAAATTTTGTGCAAAACAGAATTTTTGTTCTTGGAAATTCTTGAACATCTTGTCAGATTTTGGAGGTGCTTGAACTGCAATTTCTTAGAGTTCCAAAATCCTAATTAGGTTCTTGCATAAATTTTTGGGATACCACAAACTCCAGTTCGACCAAAGGAGAAAACTCTAATCTGTCCAAAGGAAATTCCTGCTATTCACGTTTCTTGTTGCTACTCATATAAAAAAAAAGGAAGTCAGCAACGAACTGAGATCTTCAAAAAAATAATTTCCAGGACTTGAATAAGTTTTGGGAAGCAAAGTCGGGGCTGGAAACAAAAGAAAAAAAAAAAAAGGTCAGCCACTACTCCAGATCCTAACCCAACTAGGATTGCATTGTGTGACTTTCATTTGTTGCTGTTCCCGAAACCGAGGCTGACCAGGAGACTTTGAAGCTGATTTCCCAATCCTTGTGTGCATGGGAAAGAGGAGAATTTCCAGAAGTTGATCGCCAAATCCCAGCCATAAACAAAAAGGAAATCAACTGCTACCCTAAATCCTAGTTTGACCAAGATTACCATTGCACGAGTCTTCTTTTGCTGCTGTTCAAAGCCGAGATTGAGAAGGACATATTAAAGCTGAATTTGCTAATCCTTTTGTACGGATAAGAGGGGAAAGTTTGTAGATTTTCAGCTTCTAAAGATAGACCAAAAAAAAAAAAAAAAGATACCGAACCAAGACAGCTTTAATTCCAGCCAATCCAGTACTTCCTTGAGTCGAGTATCACTCCATCCATTTGTTTAGCCAAGTTTGATTTTTCCCCTTGTCTTGTCGTTACTTTCAGTTTATTTTCCCAGTAGTTAGAGCCTTTAAAGTCGAGTTTTGGTGTCCATAACGTTCTAAAATTGTCATATCATTTTGGTTTCCAAATCTGTCCGTGAACTGCATCTTGGTTTCCTAATCTGTGTTGACCCCAAATTCTGGTTAGTTGTTCTCATTAACTTTCGTGCCTTTTCAAAATATTTTCTTGTATTTTTTTCTTCCAGTAGTTTAAGGTCCTTTAAGTCAAGTTTTAGTCCAAAAAAAAAAATTTATGGTTGTGTCATTCAAGTCTTCTAGCCATGACGAACCAATATTGCCATAAGTGTGAATCAATGTTGATAAGTCAACATCTATTTATCTCAATCCGTAACTTTTGATGATTACAAAAAATGGATGTTACTAATATTCTCTGATTAGATCTTTACAGAATTGGAGCAGAACAGGTTCAAAGGCTAACATATGCTGAAATAGCTGTCGGACGCACATAAAGACTGTATCGACCGTCCGACAACCATTGAGTAACTTCGGACGCATGAAGAACCCACTCTCGGACGTCCGAAGATGATAAGCCAAGTCCTCTAAACTAATTGACCTCGATCGGACGTACAACACCTGAGTACCGGACGTCCGACAAACGTTGCGACATTTCGGACGCAAAACATTGGAGGCACCGGACGTCCGAACAAATTGAAAGAGAATTCCCAGTTTTACATCATACATTCGGACGCATATTCTGGAGGTACCGGACGTCCTAAATATTTCAAGAAAACTTCTTGAATTCACTGTCCTGCGTTCGGACGCAGAAAACTAGCCTACCGGACGTCCGACACTACCAACGGCTAGTTGATTCTTCAGCTGCCTTCTATCCATTGGTAGCATTAATTGAAGAATTTTTTGGTCTCTTATAAAAAGGAAAAAGTCAACTACTTCAGACAACTTTTGCACATTGAGACTACATCAGATCTTGAGTGATTCAAGTGTGAGAATACTCTTTAAAGAAGATTTGTACTCTTAGTTGTGTAACTTTCGATAAGCTTTTCAAGTGTGTTTTTATTTCTTCAATAGTGTAGCTTTGTGAGGGTTATCCGAGTGATAGTAAAACTTTCTTACTTGATCAAGTGTGGCTTGGGGCGAGGAGGAAGTGATCCTTCCTTTGTACACAAGAGATTTGTTGTAAGTTGATCAACTTGAAGAAACTTGCTATATAAAGTGGTATTCAAACTCAAGTGGAGTTAGAAACTTGGTTTGCTATTCTATCCTTTTAGTTACTGTCTTGCAATATAAATTGTCTATCTCTTCTACTCCCAAGCACTTGTGCTTCTTCATCAATTGCTCCATTATGTGGTCCTTTAGAAAAAGAGGGCAAGTTCTCAAAAAGTGACTCATATCTTGGCCTATTTTTTAAACCACCTAATTCAGCCCCCTCTTAGGTTGTTTTCGATCCTTACAATTGGTATCAGAGCTTGGTCTCCTAGAGATTAATCTCAATCGGCTTTGGAGTAAAAATGACAACCAACAATGTCATATTTTTTTAAGGATAATCTGTCACTAGACCCCCAATGTTCAATAGATCAAATTATGTGAGTTGGAAGGAGAGGATGATTATTTTCTTACAATCTATTGATATTGAGTTGTGGTTTATTGTTAATGAAGGTCCATATGATGCCTCTATTATTGATGAAGTTACTCTTAGGCCAAGACAAAAAATAAGGAGTGAGTTGACTGGTGATGATAGAACTCATCTTATTTTAAATGCCAAGGCTATGAATGTTTTATACAGTACTTTAGATTCAAATGAATCTATTAGAGTCAAAAACTGTAGATCTATAAAAGAGATTTGGGATAAACTTAGAGAAATCCATGAAGGAAGTGAGAATGTGAAAGAACAAAAGAATTCCATTCTGGTCACTAAGTATGAATCTTTGAAGATGGAACCTCATGAAAATATTGATAAGATGTATTGCAAATTCAATGATCTTATTAAGAATTTAGAAGTACTTGAAAAGGATTACTCTCTAGGTGAGAAAAACAGAAAAATTCTGAATGCTTTATCCAAGGATTGGGAGAGTAAAGTGACTGCCATTGAGGAAGCTAAAGATCTAAATACCTTGCCCATTGAATCTTTTATTAATTTTCTAACTTCTTATGAGTTGAAACTCAAGTCCAAGGTGCAGGAGGAAGAAGATACAAAGGTGATAAAGAGTATTGCTCTAAAAGCCTCACAAGATGAAGATGATTCAGCCTCTTTAGATGAAGATGACATGGAAGGTGATGACAGTGGTATTGCACTCATCTCAAAAAGTTTCAAAAGAATACTCAACAAGAGGAGATTCAGAAAAGGTGGACCCAACAATTCATTTCCAAATCAGTTCAACAACTTGAGAAACAAAGGAAAACTAGAGCTTAACAAAAAGCAAACTGATAAGTGCTTTGAATGTGGCCAACTTGGACATTACGCAAATGAATGTCCAATAAAGAAAAGGAAGGATAGCAAGGTTAAACGAAATCCAAAATTTAACAATTTTCAGATTACCTGGAATGACTGCAATTCAGAAGGTGAAGTCGAAGAAGAAGAGGAGTCTGCCCAAATGGCTTTCATGGCCATTGGTGATGAAAAGGTAACTACTTGTAACTCTCAAACTGATAGTGATAACGAATCTGATGATGATGTTAACTCTTTTATGGAAAGAATGCATAATAGTTTGAAAGAATCCTATGTTAGAAACAAGGAACTAAAACAGAAAATTAACTTTCTAATTCAAGACAATGCAAGCCTTTTTCGACAAAACAAATGTCTGAGAAATGAAAATGAGAACCTGAAAATGATTGAAAATGATTTGCATGTTGAACTTGATAGAAAGACAGACTTCTATGACATGCTAAAAAATGAACAAATTAGCTTGAAAAGAAGAATGGATGATCTTAGTCAGATGTTTCAACATAAGAAACAAAACTATTTTCAAAGGAATGATGCAAAATCTCATTTTGGTACTCATCAGAAATGGTTGAATCATAGTGCAAATGAGTTTGCTATCCATAGGAAAAGGCAAATCAGATTTATTAAACCTGTTCATTTGAATAATTCATTAACTATGTGTGGCTTCTGTTGTCAATTTGGCCACATAAAAATCAATTACTATGTTAAGAAAAATATGAGATATTGCATGAGATGCATGTGGATGGTTAAACATAATGCTGACTCTCAAGGATCCAAAAAGTAAAGGGTACCAAATATTATCTTGTGAACTTTTGTGTAGGTGAATCTGGTGAACATTGTTAAGGAATCAAAGTGGTTCATAGATAGTGGATGCTCAAGACACATGATTGGTGATCCATCACAGTTCATCAATCTCAAGTCAAAAGCAAGCGAAAAAATAACGTTTAGAGATGATAACAAAGCCAAAACTGTTGAAATTGGTGATGTTGGTAAGAATGGTCAAACCTTTGTTCACAATGTTCTTTTAGTTGACAATTTGAGTTATAACCTGTTAAGTATTAGTCAATTGTGTGATAGGAATCTGTTTGTGTTATTTAAAAAGCACGAATGCCTTGTTCTTGACTCTAAGTTCAATACTATTTTAAAGGAAAAAGAGTTAATGACATTTATGTAGTTATCCTTGAAAAAGTTGATTCTTCTAGTCTTAGTTGCCTCAAAGTTGAAAATGAGGACCCCTGGTTGTGGAATAGAAGGTTTTGTCATTTCAATATCAATTTGCTAAAAGAAATTTCCAAGAAGGAACTTGTTAGAAGACTGCCAAAGATCAAATTTGAAAATGACAGAATTTGTGATGCTTGCCAATTTGGAAAACAAGTCAAAGTGTCTTTTAAACCCAAGAAATGTGTTTCTACTACAAAGCCTCTAGAACTTTTACATCTTGATTTATTTGGTCCTACACAAACTACCAGCTTAGGTGGCAAAAGATTTTACTTTATTGTTGTTGATGATTATTGTAGATACACTTGGGTGATGTTTCTTGCACACAAAGATGATGCTTTCAAAAACTTTGTTTCACTATTTGCAAAAAGCTCAGCATCTGATTGGATTGAAAATCATCAGAATCAGAAGTGACAATGGCTCAGAATTTCATTTTTGTGGCTTTCCAAAATTTTGTAACAACAATGGTATTATACATGAATTTTCAATTGCAAGAGTTTCTCAACAAAATGGGGTTGTTGAAAGAAAGAATAGAACTCTTCAAAAAGCTGCTAGAACCATGCTAAGTGAGTGTAATTTATCAAAATACTTTTGGGTTGAAACTATAAATACAGCTTGCTATACCATGAATAGAATTCTTTTAAGACCAATCTTGAACAAAACCTCCTATGAGCTGATGTTTGATAAAAAGCCTGTAGTTGGAAACTTTAAAGTTTTTTGTTGTAAATGCTTCATTTTAAACATCAAGGAACATTTTGAAAAGTTTGATAAAAAATCTGATGAGAGAATTTTCTTGGGATATTGTGAGAATAAGAGAGGTTTTAGAGTCTACAATCGAAGGACTTTGGTTATAGAGAAAGCTATACATATCACTTTTGATGAATCTAATGGTGACATTTCCATAAGTAGTGGTGAAGATGATGATGCAAGTATTCAAGAAGAACTAAAGAAACTCACAATCACTGACCAAGGAATTGCTTCACCAAAAACTGATTCAAAGGAAGATGAAACTCAAAATAGTTCAGCAAGGGAAGACAATGACAGAGACACTAGTACACCTAATGATCTTCCAAGAGATTGGAAATTTGCTCAAAACCACCCTAAGGAGCTCATCATTGGTGATCCATCCGAGAAGGTCAGAACTCGCTCCTCTTCTAAACAACTAATGGATAATTTTGCATTAGTTTCACACTTTGAACCCAAAAATGTTGTTGATGCTTTGAAAGATGAGAACCGATTTTTAGCTATGGAAGAGGAGTTAAATCAATTTGAAAGGAACAAGATGTGGACATTAGTTACTAGACCAAAAGATCATTCTATCATTGGCACAAAGTGGATTTTTAGAAACAAAATGAATGGCAAAGGTGAGGTAGTAGGAAATAAGACCAGACTTGTAGTCAAGAGATATACTCAAGAAGAAGGAATTGATTTTGATGAATCATTTGCACCCGTAGTTAGGTTGGAATCAATTAGAATGTTTTTGGCCTTTGTATGTTTCAAGAACTTTAAATTATTTCAAATGGATGTTAGAAGTGCTTTCTTAAATGGATTTATTGATCAAGAAGTATATGTTGATCAACCTCCTGGTTTTGAAAATGAAATTTATCCAAATCATGTATTTAAACTTTCAAAAGCTTTGTATGGTCTAAAACAATCTCCAAGAGCATGGTATGAACGTTTGAGTGATTTTTTGATTGAAAATAGTTTTAAAAGAGGTATTGTAGATACTACTCTTTTCACTAAGCAAAACTCACGTGATCTTTTAATTGTGCAAATATATGTGGATGATATTATATTCGGTGCTACTAATGAGAGTTTGTGCAAGAATTTTTCCAATATCATGCAAAAAGAGTTTGAAATGAGCATGATGGGAGAATTAAATTTCTTCCTTGGACTCCAAGTGGTTCAAACCCAAGATGGAACGTTCATCAACCAAACAAAATACACCAATGAGCTGCTCAAAAGATTTGGAATGGAGGATTCAAAGCAGGTCGGAACACCTATGTGCACATCTATCAAATTTGACAAGGATGAAGAAGGTACAAAAGTTGATGAAAAGAAGTATAGAGGTATGATTGGTAGTTTGCTTTACTTAATTGCTAGTAGACCAGATATCATGTTTGCTGTGTGCTTATGTTCTCGTATTCAGTCTTGTCCAAAGGAATCTCATTTAAATGCAGTAAAAAGAATTCTTAGATATCTAAAAGGAACCTTGAATTTTAGTCTATGGTATCCTAAGTGTTATGAACTTCCTCTATGTGGATTTTCTGATGCTGATTTCGGCGGTTGTAGGGTTGATAGAAAAAGTACAACAGGTATATGTAACTTTCTTGAAAATCACTTAGTATCCTGGTTTAGCAAGAAACAAAATGCTATTTCATTATTTACAACTGAAGCTGAATATGTTACCGCTAGAGCTTGTTGTGCTCAATTATTGTGGATGAAAAACACATTGAATGATTTTGGATTGATGTATGATTGTGTACCTATGTATTGTAATAACACTAGTGCAATAAATTTGACAAAAAATCCCATCCAACATTCTAGAACAAAACACATAGACATAAAATATCATTTCATTCGCGATCTTGTCCATAAGGGTGAAATTTGTGTTCAATATGTTTGTTCAAAAGATCAAATTGCTGATATTCTCACAAAAACCTTACCACTTGATCAATTTGTGTCTTTGAGAATAAAATTGGGCGTTTCAGAAAAAAATCTCTAAAAATTCTCTGGTCACTCTTTATCAGACGTCCGATGTGTTAAAACGGACGTTTGACATTGTTCTTAATCATCTACCCAGAAAATTTTGGTTCGGACGGAGGTGTCAGACGCTCTACTTCATTCGGCCGTCCGACACTCAAAAATTGCATCTTATAAGGAAACCCTTTGCGTTATTCAGTTCATTCTTACCCTTTTGTCTCGGACGCAATTCTTCATATTCCCTCAATTTTAAAATTCAAATTCATCTCTTCTCGGAACAAGTACCAAGAAATCACTCTGACCGACACCTTCACATACCTATTGCGAGTTTATTGCCATCATAATTTTTTCCAACCGCCAATTGCACTATAAATCCCAATTCTTACCCGAAATCCTAATCACAAAAATTTCTCCCTCTGTGGACAGTTTGTGCATTCACTGTAGTTCATACTGCACTTCTCATCGTTTGATACTTATTTGTATCACATTACACAACAAAATCACACTGCATTGCAATCATGGTGAGGATTAGAGGAGGATTCGTGAGTGCCGGACGCACCTTCAAGCTTTGTGATGAGGAGGATGAAGATGTTCAAGTTATCGAACCTTCCATCAAATCACCCAAAAAAAAAACTGGAAATCATGGTGGAAAAACGAAACAATTTGCAAGGAAAAAGCAGAATGCGCAAACCAAAGAGCCATCTATTGAACCATCCGATGAGCAGATGGAGGAGCATCAATCTGAAGGGCATCCAGTAAGTGGCAATGAAGAGGAACTGGAGCAGCCTGCCAATGTAGATGTAACCACCACGAAATCACCCAAGAAAGGAAAAAAGACTGCCAAAAGGAAGAGCATTGCTCAACCCAAGGGAAGGCAAACTGCTGATCCCTCTAGGAAACAGCAGGATGCAGAGAAAAATGCTGAGGAACAGCAAATTGATGAACCATCTATCAGGAAGTCACCAAGGACAAGGTCTGGTGTCCAGGGTATTGCACCAATTACTCAGCTCAGTGAAAAAAGAAAACATCCAGAAAATGAACAACCAGGAACCCAAACTGCTGTTGAACCAACTCCCCTGCCCAAGTTCATCGATGATGAAGCCAGGGAGAGGTTTGAATGGATCTCGCAGAAAGGCTTCATCACTCAAAGGACCATCATTCCCTACGAATTCCGTAAGCTTGACCTTGAATCTGTTCTCAACCTTTTTGAATTTCAAAAGTGGATCCATCTTCTGACCATTCCAAATACCTACTATCCTGACATGTTTCATCAATTTTTTGCAAACCTTAGAAAGGGTAAATCACATATAGATCTCATTTCACGTGTTAATTCTGTTAACATAGAACTGAATCCTGAAATTGTCAGCTCTGTTTTGGAAACAAAAATTGAAGATGGTTTTAAAGGCAAAATTACAAATTTCTTTTCTTACGAAGAATTTTCCTCTACATGCCATCACTTTCATGTTGCAAAATTAATGACCTATTTTCAGTCTCACTTTAATATTCTTACTGAGGCAAGATTTGAAGATCTTAGTCCTCAAAATCTTATCATTTTTACCATAATTTTAAATCTTTTGGTGCCCACTGATAGTCACAGAACTGATGCAAACAAAATGGAACTTTATCTGTTCTACTATTTTCTTGAAAAAATTCAAATTGATTTTGGTTTTTTCATGTGCAAATTTTTGCTCAAAATCAGCACTGACAGTTGTAGGAAACTATTCTATGAAAAATTTTTGACTCCTATTTTTACTCATTTTGAAATTCCCTTTACTGGCAAATCTCTAAAAGAGAGTGCATCAACCGTGTTTTCAAAGGCTTATTTTGAAAGGAAAAATCTGAAATTTTTTTAGGGTCATTGATGTTACAAAGAAACTGTCTCTGAGTTTAGGAGAAAAAATTTTCATGAAACTCCTGTAACCCCTAGGACTACTCGAGACCAGTCTATGTATGTGATACTCTTCACCATTCACCCTAGAAGGTCAGCCTCTATGCATACTTCATCCAACCTTGAGGTCATCTCTCTGCTTGATGACCTCAAACAACATATTCTGCTTCTTGAAAATGGCTTGATGATGACCATGACCTCTGAACAACAAGCCACCTTCGTTGCCAAAAGGAATCTGCTTGTACCTCTCATTCCTCCAGAAAATAATAATGCACACCGAAAGGAGCCTAGAACTAAGCCAACCACTGAAACTACCCCAGAGTACCGTGCCTCCAGTTCTCAACCACAGGACAAGGGAAAAGCTCTGGCAACTGAAGAAGAGACTGAAGATGATGATGATGATGAGGACACTGAGGAAGAAGACCCTGCCCAATTTCACCTGGCTAGAAGAAGGCCTGGATCCTCTAAGATCACCATATAGGCACTACTAGGCTACTGCACTTCATGATTAGGATAATAGTTCATAATAGGTTTTGCATCTTTTGCACTTAAAAATATTTGATTTGTTCTGTCTTAAGGATTTTACTTCTCTATTGGTCTATAAAAATAGTTAGTTATCCTTTATGTTGAATGTTGTTTATTTTAGTTTATCTGCAAATATTAGTTTCTGGTTGATAATGTTTTGGTTCTGGATGGATGATGTTGCTGTGTTCTGCCAATATTAGTTTCAATTTGTTTTACTGTTTTGCTAAATTCAGCTTGGATGTGTGTTGCTGTATTTTATCTTGCTGATAATACCTGGTGATAATATTGGTGAGCCAATGAATGGAATACCTGGTGATAATGTGTTGGTAATATGGATAATTTTACTGGTTGATTCAATGATGACAAAAAAGGGGAGATATGGATATGTAATCTATATGTGAGGGGGAGTCACTTTAAGGGGGAGTTGTGAATAATCATGAGTGGACATTAATGCATTAACTTAGGGGAAGCTGTACCTAAAACCTTTTTATTCCATCCATTGTTTTGTCATCATAAAAAAGGGGGAGATTGTTTATCTCAATCCGTAACTTTTGATGATTACAAAAAATGGATGTTACTAATATTCTCTGATTAGATCTTTTCAGAATTGGAGCTGAATAGGTTCAAAGGCTAACATATGTTGAAATGACTGTTGGACGCATATAAAGACTGCATCGGCCGTCTGACAACCATTGAGTAACTTCGGACGCATGAAGAACCCACTCTTGGACGTTCAAAGATGATAAGCCAAGTCTTCTAAGCTAATTGACCTCGATCGGACGTACAACACCTGAGTACCGGACGTCCGATAAATGTTGCGACACTTCGGACGCAAAACATTGGAGGCACCGGACATCCGAATAAATTGCAGGAGAATTCCCAGCTTTACATCATACTTTCGGACGCATTTTCTGGAGGTACCAGATGTCCTAAATATTTCAAGAAAACTTCTTGAATTCACTGCCTGCGTTCGGACGCAGAAAACTAGCGTACAGGACGTCCGACACCACCAACGGCTAGTTAACTCATTTGAGCATGGTGGACGGAAAGTAACACTCGTACCACTCACTCCTAGTCAAGTTCGAGAAGATCAACTAAGACTTAAACAAGAGGGTGAGAAGGGAAGAGTTGAGGAAGATAAGGAGAGAAAGTCAGCTTTGTTAATGCGACCTATGTATGTAAAAGACATTTTTTATGCTAACTTTGTTTTGTTTAGCATTCATCGATTTTTGCAGGTTGTCCAGGGCGAAGTTAAACTTATCATGCTATGTGCAATCCTAAGGTCATTTGGATACTTCAATTTGCTGTCCAAAATTTCATCAGAGGACCAAAATTTCACTTTCTTCTTGGAGTTCGAAGCACATGGCATGATTGAACCATTGGGAGAGTTCATTGTTGAAAATGACCGAGCGTATGAAGAGACTTATGGTATCATTTGTTCGCGGGAGGATCCATCGAGATGTTTCTCCTCAAGCATGTTTTGGAGGGTTCTTGATTATGCTTCATATCCGTGGTGTGTGAGCTTCTATATGCTTTCCAAGCGACATGTTGGAAGAATCGTGTGGGTCATGGTCTCAACAAGTATTGTTCCTTCTAAGCGAGTCAATATGATGAAGTTGATAATGAGAGTCACCAATCACTTGTGTTTCTCGAGTCATTCCTTGGAGATTTGAGGACAAATCTTTTCAAGAGAAGGGGAATGATGCGAGATGGAGTTTGTATAAGCTGTCTATTGAAACTCAAGTGGGCCGCAATTTTTAATGTCAAGTTTTTTATTATTATTTTTGCCAAATTAGTAGGAATAAAATCGGTCCAAGATCTCATGTTGAGTTGGATCCGAATTAGATGGTTAGACCCATAATTTGTGATTTGAATTGTTTAGTTTGGAAGGGGTTAGTTTCGGCCAGCCTTATGGGTTCTCTTAGGTCCGAAATTAAGTCCATATTAGAGTAGTCAATTGGGTCAAGTCTTAGTCCAACCCATCTTAGGTATTAGTAGGGTTATTTGTAGTTGTATTTTTTTTCATTGAAGGGGGACAGATTTTGAAAAATTTCCAGCAAAACTCGCTGTTGGGCATTGCCCTCTTCCATGGCTTGCAAAAGCTAAACTTGAGAATCTTAGTGCTGTCCTAAGGTGATCAAAGACTTATCGTTCGAGAAACGCACTCAATCGTGGTGTCTTGCTATCGTTGGTTCGATACTCGAGTGGCTCCTTTTGTCGTTCTCAACTCCATCTTCCAATGTGTTGCCAACCAATCTTCTAGGTCCTGGTCATAGTATTGAGTTCGTATCACCAACTCTCGCCAGAACTTGATACAAGACGAATTCAATTTATGGATAATCAATCAATACTAAAAGTCGAAGATATAAAGAAAGGCCGCTTCCTTAATAAATATTCAAATCTTACATCACAAGTTACCAAAAGTACATCAACAATCCCCAAAATATACAACCTCCAAAAGTTGTCTAAACAATTACAATCAAAATCCTAATCAAAAGTCCATCAAGTTGGCTTTTCTATAATTCTTTCCATTTCGGCACCTGTTAAGGAAAACAAAACTAATGGATGACCTAATGCTCAGTAAGGCCAAGAAAAGCATGCAAACACATAGTTCACGTAGCAATAGCTTTTATATGAGAAATAAAGCTATAACATTCAAGTAATTCACAATTTAAAATAAAACACACTCAATGAGGATACGGATGCTCTCAGGAGTTAGATTCCACTTGCTTTGACGATTCTCGATCATATACCTTCACGTGATGACACTCCGTCAACCGGGTAGTAGGGGTGGGCAAAATTATCCGCTAACCCGAAAATCCGTCATATCCGATCCTACCTGATCCGAAAATTAGGATATCTGATTTTTGTTATTTGATCAGGTCAAAAGAGGGTCGGGTACACACTAAGATGCGGGGCGGATTAGGGTCAAATAATTAAAAACCCGCGGGTACCCGATCCGCCCCGTATATATATTTTTATTTTTATACACACACTATAAAATAATAAGTTAGTACTAAATAAGTAATTTTATTGAACAAATTGCATTACAAATATGAGAGACTATAGTTTATTTACAAGATTCATTTGTAAAGGCCATGATCTTATATTTTATAGAAAAAAGTTTAATTAATGTGGAACATATATATTAAAAATTGTGCTACTTATTTCAAACTTTTATTGATTTTGAATTCTTTTAATTTTTTTTCCTTTATCTTATATTCTCTTTACATGTTTGTTTCTTGGTGGGAAACTTTTTTAAAAAAAAAAATTTATTAAATTTTAAATAAATGTGTAAAATATAAAATTAAATTGGTATAAATCATTTAAAAAAAATTAAATGATAAATGGGACGGGGCGGGTACTCGCTGACCCGACCATATCTCAGCGGGTATCCTATAATCGGATACTCGCTGATATACGGGGCGGGTAAGGGTCAGAAAATGACTGACCCGCAAGGTGCGGGTCGGGTCAGCCAAATGGTGAATGGGGCGGGTACCCGACCCGCGCCCATCCCTACCGGGTAGGTATATTTAGTCTGTAGAACACCGCTTTACTTTACGAATCCCGTTCACCGTTACACCCCCTGTTCCGGGCCCACTCATCATTTTAAAAGGCGATACTACTCGAGTATGCCAAGCGAGATCTCTCAAATAGATCAAACTTTACGAATTTCTCATGGTTCACCAAATTTCTCGACCAAACCCGTGCCGGCTTGAGTCACAAGGTTAGCCTATGAGTTTGGGCGTTCCCCGAATATACATATAAGTCGACGAGACAACGCTCTAATCGACAATCACAAATACGATTCACAACCACATCACTTCACACAAGTCGAATATCAATTCACATAGCGAAATTCGATCATAATTTCATTTAAAAGAAAACGAGTGTGATAAAGTACACACTCGTCTCGGCAATTCTAATTCACATAATTGACAAAAAGCAATTCACGTACTCAACAAAATTCACGCACTTGACACTCACCAAGTCAAAAGTGAGTAAGTGAGTAAATAAACTTTTAGGCGTCCGCTCCGAGATTCTCTTGAAAATCCTCTTGAGTGTCTGAAGAAACAATAATTGACTATCACTCACAAATACTTACAAACCCCTTGCCAACAAGGAAGAATGTACACTTGTGCAATACTAAGACAATGTCATGAAAGAGAACTTTAAATCTCTCGAAAATCGAGGTTCAAAATTGAGGATTTAAAGTCCCAAGAGAGACTTGCCTCTTCATGAAATCGAGTTTAAAAACGGTCTATCAATATCGAGAGAGAGTGACAAGTTCTCAAAACTCATTTCTTAAGAAATCGAAAAATTTCTGTTTTACGTGACAAAATTGGAAAAATCAAATCTTGAGTTTAGCATGTCCAAAAATGGAAAATTTTATACCATCGGAAACTAGGTTCGAAGTACTAAAGTTCTCAGGAGACACTTTTCCAAGATTCCAATTAGAACGCATTCATAAATCTGCTCAAATTTACAGTTCCTAGAGGACAGGTTTGAACCAGTCTTGTTTTTCAGCAATCTTTGGAAATTCGACAAAATTCACCGGAAGTGAATCAACCTCTGAAATTTATAACACAATAAGAGTTCCAAACCAGGTTTCAAACCCAACAAGCAGAACTAAATTCGGAGTTTTGAGCGTCAAGATACAGTAGCTTAAAGTCGGCTAAATTTTGTACACTGAACAGAAATTTCCAGATTTGAAGAGCCATCTTTGGGTATCGAAATGGTATTGAAATTATTCCAAATTTGGTACACTTAAACTTCCATATGTGAACTATCTCTTCATCAAATTTTACTCAAAAACTCACGTGGGAAGATAGTTAACAAGACTACCAAAGTTTGGGAAATTCTCATGCCTAATCTGCCAACTCGACCCCTTTCTTTCCTTTCAAAAGTTTGGTACAATGAAATCAGCCCCAAATCAATCCATTCTTGAAACCAAGGTTCTAGAAATATTTAATGAGCAATTTATGGGTAATTTACACCAAAATTTTCGAGATATAACATCCCAAGACAGATTTGACCATTCGGCCAACAAGAAAGGAAAAACTTCCAGTTTTCCAGCTTTGTCATACTTTCGAAATCAAACCATATCTAACTCTATACAAACTCAAATTAAGAATGGTTGGTGGCATTGGAAACTAGGTTCTAAAGGCTACAATTTATCAAAAGACATCATTTCAAAAATCTTTTTACAAATGGGACAAAATCAAGCCACAAGGTGCAGCTTCCAGTTTCACTCGTATGAACAGTCAAAATAGAACAGCCAACTTTGCCGACTCACCGCGGTTCACTCAAAATGAACCAGCAGGAGAATTTTATACCATTGGAAAGCTATGAATGTCTATTTTTGAATGCTGCAAATGGTACTCAATTTCGACTTTTGTACAGAGAGTTAAGTTCGAACAAAGAACACTGTCCGCGAACCCCTACTATACATTTTTCCAGATTTGAACCTTGCCAAAACTCAAGTTTTGTGCAACCGAATGATACGATTTTTGGAAGGCACTTTGTACACACAATATACAACATATATCCATCAATTTTACAGTCAAACAAGCTTCAAAATTTTGAAATAAAAATTGCACAACATGGACAGAATTTTCGGCCAGCTCAACCTCCAAAATTTTCCACCTTTCTCTCCATTTTCTAACCGTAATCCTTTCATTCATCACACAAACAATATTAACCAAGCAACATATCCTCAAGGTAGCTACCTACAAGTCTCCTCAAGACCGCTAGCCTAGAGATTAAAGCAAGGTAAATGATTTCCTCAAATCCTCTAACCTATTTTCTTGTTTAGGGTTTCAAACCCATGCAAAACTAACCATGATTCTTGAAGAAAATGGAAAGACTAGAAGAGTTAAAGGGTTACCTCTAACCCTAGATGAAAAATCAGATTTTTCCACCACAAACTCTCCAAGAAACACCACAAGATGTTGCCTTTCTTCAAGTTAGGATGAATCTCCAAGAACTAGAAGGTTGGATGAAGATTTGGAACAAGATTGGAGCCAAAGAAATGGAGTTTTTCTTCTTCCTTCTTTTCTCTTGAGGTTCGGCCGAGCAAGGTGAGAGAGAGAGGAGGGTTTTGTGTGTTTAGCTTGTGAGGGAAGATTGATGGAAAGTTACTTTAAGTTAGGTGCAGAAAGGTCAACTTTGAATAGTTGTCGGAATAGTGTCGTGCACTACCGATTCCTCTCTTGTTTGTTGCACTAGTGCACTAATCTTCCAATGTAATTCCTTTAACACTATAATTACTCACTCTTCTTAGTCTAATATAAATTTCTTAAATCCCCACTTAGTCGTTCCGACACGATTTACGCGAACTTCCGACTCGCGTGCGATAAAGCGAAATTTAAAAGCAATTCATGCAACGATAATATAATTAACTAACTCTAGGGTAAATAATTATAAAAATGACTATTTTAAGAATAAAAACATGAGTCCTCACATAAAATAGATTCCACCATCCTGTACAAGCTTGACAAAGAACAACATCTTGCTCCTTTTTTGATTGAGAAGCATGTTGAAAATTTGTTCATACAATGTGTGGACGAACGTCCATGTATTGCTCGTTGGATTTTGGAGATATCTGCATCATGATTACTGGTATTTGTACTGCTATTACTTTTTGTTTCTTGCTCGTTTGTTCTTGGTCGTTCTTCCACCAATTATCCAGGCAGACTGGCATTGGGCTCTAGGATGAAGAATAGAGTAGGTATCTCCGACAAAAACTTCTCCCTCATCTTCTTCTTCATAGGCTTTTCTCCCTCTTGATCATCTGCATCTTTCTTACCCGTCTTGTTTTCTTTTTTGTTCCTTTTGTAAATATTGATAACAAACAAGATTGCTTCCACCTATTATTCTATGGATCTTGATCTTGATGGGACTTTCATATTAAGGTATTCTTGAAATATTCTACACTTTGCATGGATGAAACCAATAAAAAGCAAATGAAGTTCAAAGGAGGCATCTAAGGTGAAAATTTCCACTTTTTTTTTTCCATGTTGTGCCGAAATTCTTTGTTTCTTTATTAGCTATACATGAAATTTATTTTTTTGTGCTGACAGCTGCCACTGAGATGAAAAGGGGAAATAATTGCCAAGAAAGCCTTTAGGTGGATTTTGCTTTTCATCATATGTCAATTTCTTTTTAGATCAGTTTTTATTCTTCTGATTTTATCTGGTAGTTATTGAATATTTTCTTTCTCTCTTTTTCAGGTTTTTTGGTTGCACAGGTGCTTGCTTCATGGTAACCGGTAAGTATATGAAGGAATTAGCGTCTTCTATTTTATTTTCTCCTTTCCTTTTCTTTCTTGACTACTCACAAAACCTCTGTTTAGAGTGTTTTTTTTTTTGAAAATGTCATTTTCTCATATCTTGCCTAATGGAATTTTTTCTCTCTATTTTTTTTGGTTTATTTACTGTTTTAATCTGTTCAAATTTTTGGTTAAAACGATACAATAGAGGTTTTAGTTTGCCGATGATTGGCTCGGTTAATGGTTTACTTCTTTGATGTCTACTGTTTTGTGTGGTTAGAAATTTAGGATCTGATACTTACATAATTATTTATCCCCATATTTCTCAATGCTCATGTGTTTTAGTGATTACTAAGGTTCCAAGAATTTGATATTTTTCTCTCTTTTTTTGGCCTTTTCAGTTTAGTTGTCTAAGTATTTGCCTTGTTTGCTTTACTAATTCACTATTGTCCTCTTAAAAAAAAACTTGGCAATTGCCAAAAGATGTCCCCTCAAATTCTAGTTTTGGGTTTTGCTTTGGATTGTAGAGTGTAACCTATTGTCTACTGCTAAATCTATTGCATGCATGATCTTAGTTTCTTTACTTAGTGATGTGCCTACTCAATTTGTAGTTTCCAAAGCCGTGTCTTATAAGTTGTAAGCTTGTTTAAATTGATTTAATAGCTTTATTCCTCTCACAGGTCATTGGAATTATAAGCATTGAGAATAACTTCAGCATGAGGCAATTGGTGCATGCATGGATGATTTTCTATTTCAGTACTGTCTTTGTGTTCTCATACTAATGATGCTGCTATATTCATCATCATTGGCTATTTTTTTTCCTCTGTAGGTTCTGTTCTTGGTTTGGTGAATTTCTAGGTACTTTTCTTGTAGCTCTTGTAGTTAGGTTTTTTTTAACCCTTTCTTTTTTTTTTTTGGTGTTTTTGTACTAATGATAAAGCTTAGTTGATATACATAGTTTCACTGTAAATGCTATAACTACTGAAATATCTATCTTATTCCACTAAACTACACAACATCTGCTTGGTGGTTAACTTTCTCAGCCACCAAATCTACGCATGACTTTTAAAGGGGAAGCATCAACATTAGCTCACTTTGCAATAATATTTGAGCTCTTTAGTCTTGATTGTTCCCCTCTAATAGACTCCAGGAATCAACAAAAGCTGAATTCGCTCAAGGTCATTGTTTCATCATTTTTTTAAGGTCTTTTCATCTTTCCATCTATAGAGTCCTTTAACTTCTTTAAAAGTAACAATGGTCAAAGTTAAAATGAACTATAAATGATGGAGAAACTTGAATGTTTAAGCACCTAGAGGTACCACCTTCTTTTTTTTTGTGTTTCTTTGTATCTGACTTTTTCCTCTTCTTCTTACGCTTCTTTGACACAAAGATCTTAACCTCCCTGTGACGATCCCACTACATCCTAAGGCGAACCAAAGGATTAAACGAATTGCCTACTTGACTCTTGCTAGGACTCACTCACTCACTCATATTAACTTCAGAGATACCATTTCACTAACTAAAGCCATCAGCACTCCATCACACTTAGATACATATCAAAACAAAAGAAAAGCTATCCTAGCCTACAACATTTAATATATATAAACCTTAAAGATAACAAAGTTCGCAAAACCACAACATTATATACAAAGGGATTTATCCCAGTATAATTCAAGTCTCGGGGTTAAATTTCTGGCTAATCTCCACACCTGTCCTTCACTCCTGTAAGGAAAATAAACTAATGGGTTGAGCGAAACCCAGTGAGATTTCACATAAGCAACAATCAATTAAACACTTAAATAAGTAGCAAAATTAAATAAATTGGAAACACGTCATTGAGTAATCACTGTTAAAAGGATACAATGCTTGCATTAGAACCACTTCAATGCACTACACACTCCACCATACCTCCCCTTATAACCTCTAAACAGTAAACACTTCTTTCACTTAGATAGCCATATCAATATTCTCTTACTTCGTGGTAGTACTCGAGTATACCAATACACTTACCCAAAGTTACCGTCCTATCGGACCAAACCTTTTGCCGGCTTGAATAGTTCATTGAACAGAGGGTTTTAGGGTCCAGTTCAATTGGTGTGGTAAAGTACACACATGACTTATAGTCATGCACACTTACAATTACACTTGGTCAATTATTGGCTTTCAAACTTAAGCTAAGTCGAGTGTGATAAAATACATTCTCAACTTAAAAGGCAAGGAACAGTTGAAAACACATTATAATAGAGCACTGGCATTATCATATAACCACACAAGCAATTGAAATACACAAATACGGAAACAACTACCTAATATATTTTTGAGTTCACACTTTGGTTCTTGGATCCTCTGTCGAAACTCCCTTGGCTCCTGAGGTATTAATAGACTTATTAATTCCCCAAATAATAAAGTTAAGGCTCACATGATTATTTTGACTAATATATATATGTGTGTGCGTGTGTGTGTATATAATTCAAGATGTTTAAGGTGATTATATGGCAATAAAAGTTGGGATTTAGGTTCTAAGGATCATTTAGAATCAAGGTGTAAAATAAATTTTCTAGGATTCGGTAGTTTAGGTATCTTATGAATTTCCTTGATTTTACCCTAAATTTTTGGATGAGTTTTATAGATAAGATTTTTATGAGGTAACAGAGAGGAGTTTGATCAGTTTTGGTTTATTTCTACCTTAGAAATTTAAAGTTAAAAGCTACAATCGAAGTACTAAATCAGGATTGTTCATGTTCCATGTTTTTGGTCCAAAGTTCACTATGTCCTTGGTTTAAACCTCCTAAAATCCAACTTGCATTTTATCATTATACCTAATAGGTTGTTCTCAATTCCAAGTTTGGCCAAAATTTCCAGAGAAAGTTTACAAATTAGCTTGGAATCCTCAACCATTCCAATCGGCTCAAAAGGGTTTAACCAGCTGACCCGTTTAGGTTTTCTTTCCTCAAACTCAATGTTTCTTGTTCTAGTCAAGGTAAACGTAACATTGTGGACAAAACAAAGGATTATAGAGTATTCTTAACCAATATTTGCACAATTTCAGTTCACATAATAGAAATCAACTGGAAAAAAACACAGCCACTCCCTTGGCTTAAAATCAGCAAAGTCAGCCATGTAGTTTAGTCATTACAACCCCATTACTTGAGTTTTCACAAGGAAAATAAGCATGCAACACGAACGAAACAAAGGCTGTACTAAACGTATATCAAGAATTTCCTTGCTAATCTCTTGGAATTTCAGATAAAAGGTTGCTAAATCAAAATTTCTTTCCTCTCGACCAAGCTGGATGTTCTCGTAATAATTCAGCCATAAAACTTAAATTTTCACCATAAAACTTGTGAGAATCCGAAAATTATTTTTATATTTTATATTCTCAAAAAATATTTTTTTATCTGTTTTATATTCTAATATATTTGCCTTGAATTTTTGGTTAATCTAATGGTTGAATCATAATTTTATTCCTATTGTCTGATTCAATTTATTGCATGTTAGTTTTCTTGGGGTGATATACCAATTAGTCTAACTAGCGAGGTATGTGCGATAAATTTCGTGAACTACAGGGAGTTTTGTACAAAAGAGTTATTGTGCTACAAGGTGTTAAGAGTTAATGGAGATATTAAGATGAATTAGTGACAAAGGGATAGTCTTAATTTATAGTTATGTCATTTGTCAATTATCCCTCTAAACTTGATCAAGACTTTGACCAAGACCAAAGTTTCCAAACCAACCCTTTCTTGCTTGACCATTCATAACTGAGAGAGGAGGAGAGAAACTTATCCAAATGACATGCAAAAGTTGACCAAGTCAAAACAAATTCATTTCCTTCTTGTTTCTTCCATTTAGTTCAACCGAGAGAGAGGAAGATTAGTCAAAGTTTTCCTCTTGTTATGCCCCACTTTAGCCGAGAGAGAGAGAGAGAGAGAGAGAGAGAGAGAGAGAGAGGAAAAATTAGCCAAGTCTTCCTCTTATTTTTTCTCCATTTCAGTCGAGAGAGAGGGAGCATGACCCTTAGACCAGCCACCAATTTTGACTAAGCACCTCTTGACGAAGTCTTCACCCTTACTAGTCTTTCCTCTTCTTGTAAGACCGACACTTTCTTTTTTTCTTGTTGGAGCCGAGAGACTAGAGGGAAAGCTGAAGGAATTTTTCTTGTCTTGCTCCCTTTTCCAACCAAGAGAAAACCAGAGAGAAAAAAAATGAGAAAATCAAACTTTCTTGCTCCATTTGCAACCGAGAATCAAGGCTGATTCAGCCATAGAAATTCCACAAAAGTTCCCTATTTCTTCAAGCTTAAACTGTGAGTGAGAGAGAGACAAGAAAGCTGCGTTGGGTGGGGGAGAAAACAGAGGAAACATGGTGTATTTCAACCTTGAGGGACCAAAGGAGAAGGAGGGGGACTGCCTACAATTTTTTTTCCAGCTCGCTTGAACCATGGAAGAATCAGGAAGGTGAGCCAACTTCCAGCTTGATTTGTGGCAGAAAAATAAGGTAATATGGATGAGAAACTTTAGTCTTTCCTTATACTTTATAGGGATGTGAATACATGTTTGATTTGAAGTTAGATAGAGGTAGAAATTAGTGGAAGTATCTTGTTTGTGGCTGGAAAGTTTCCAGTTTGAACCGAACTAGTGAAGGCTGCCATTTCTTCTAGCTTTTGGTTTATGTTGCTGCAAGTTTACTAGGAAATACTTGATTAATACCTTACCTTATGCTATAAACATGTTCTTGTGTGATTTATGGATGAAACTAAGTAAGAAAGGTGCTGTTTTGGTGAGGAAAAAATGAAGAGAGCTTGAGGAAAATTGGAGGAACTTTACTCCATCCTTGTCACAGCTTGCTATCTCATCCCTTTAAGGAGTTTCTACAAGGAAGTCATGCTCTAAATGTTATATTTCTTGTTTAATATGATATATAGCATGTTGTCCTTGAATTTGGTCACAAATTGCTGCCCTAGATGTGAGTTATGGGCAGCAATAAAGTTGGAATAACTCAAGTGAAAGGTTGAAATTTCGGGTGACAGTCACCCCTAGGCAGGTTTAGTAAAATGATCGCAACTTAGTGTAGACAAATCAAAATTGAGTGCCATCAATTGCGTTTGAAACTAGACTCAGGGAGCTTTAAAAAGGTATAACATTGGAGATGTGGTTTTGATGTGTGCATGGGAGAGGTACTTGACTCAAGGTCGAATGATGATGATCAAGTGAGAGTTCCACTTGGCCCGGTTACACGTGCAAGGGCGAAACGATTCAAGGAGTCACTTCAAGCCCTTGTTCGAAGCGTTCAAGATCAACAAGGGGTCCATAAAAACATTAAAGGCTTGGAAGATGCTAAGCAAGTTGTCTACACATTAATCCAAACCCATGAAGCGTCCAATTCTGGTCACGCGTGTTCTTAGTGGATTTGACCGATTACTAGTAGTATGAGTCGCTTGGTTTGTTAGTTGGTTTGATCGTTATCGAGTCATTAGTTGTTAGTTGGCTTGTTAGTCGTGATTTAATTAGTAGTTCCATTAGTTATTGGAGTTAATAAGTCGGCCCATGAGCACCCAACTTCCGTTTGGTTCAAATCCAATTGGAAAGCCATGAAGAGCTGGCTCTTCCTAGTTTAGGTAGGTGAGTTGTCAATCCTTACTCCAAACGGATTTGCCTTGGTTTCTAGCCTATAAAAGGGCACCTCTTGTACGAGTAAAGGGGTTATGAATTTTGAGAATAAAATTACTTTCGTTGTCTCCAAACCGTGAGCAACTCTTCTTACTTGCTTGGCAAGGGTTCCTTGATCAATCTCGCGTATCGTCCTTGATTGTTCATCCAGCCAATCTACTTGAGTAATCACCTCAATTAGAGTCGCTGTTCTACCACCTTTAATCAAGTTGAGTCGTCCATTTTGGTTCTAGGTTCCGCAATTCAAACGATTGATCATCCGTCTAGATCCTTGGCAATCGTGCTATGTGTCTCGAAACAAGTTGACCGAGGAGCGTATTAGGTTCATTTTATATATGTACCAGAAAATCAACAAATTTGATTGAAAAATCTGCCCTACACAAGTAAAAGTTGGAATGTTGTAGTAAATTGTGGCTCAATTTGGACTAACTTATGAACTGAATCTCTTTGAGGTGTCTTCTAAAGATTGTTAGGGCTTTGAGTCTAGTTTTTAACGGGCTAAGTTTTATGATTTTCTAACATTTATAACTCAAGTTATAATTTTTTCAAACAAGTGCTGCTTGCTAGAATTTTTCCAGCTTGGACCAAGAGAGAGAGATGATGAGTTTTTTCAACTTTTCTATAACTTTTGGCTCTAAAACTGTATGCATGATATTAATCTCCCTTTATAATACAATAATAGTGACATGTATGTGGGCTCTGAGGAGAAACTTGAGTTTTAAGACTGTGATTCTTATTGGAATTTCTCTAGCTTTGTCGAGAGAGTAAGCTGTGTAAGTGCAGCTCTTATTTGCAAATTTTGGTTGAGACATGTCTTATTTCTATTTGAATGATACTTATGGTATGTTCACCATTGAATCTAATGGAAACTTGATAACTTGACTGGAGAGCAACTTGAAATACTGCTAGAAATCCACTTGAATGGACGAGTGAGGAAGGAGGGAACATTTCCAGTTTTGTACATGACTTTTAGGGCTGCAAAACTTTTAGATTGTTGTTCAATAACCCTTATAGCATATTATTTTCATATGCATGTTGAGTTTACATGATAAACAAAGAGTTTTTATTGAAGAAAAGCTCCCTTAGCAAACTGTTTTCTTACTAGAAAATTTTCCAACTTTGAGCCATAGAGAAAACTTGAACTTCTTGTGTTTAAATGCAAATTTTCTTGTTGAGTTTTACTGGAATCCATGAGTAGTACCACCTCTCTTGGTACAAGCCTATTTTGTGTGATTTAAGGTTGAAATAAGTATGAGAAGGGCAGTTTTGGTGACAAAAATAAGGTGAGGCTCGCTGGAATTTGCTTGCTTAAACCGTGAACTACATACTAGGTTTTCCAGCTTATAACTTCCATTTTGTTGCAATTTTTCAAAGAGACTCATGCCTTATAATTACACTATGAGGCATTGCCTGATTTATACTTGAACCATGAAAAAAGTTGAGTTTTTGATTAGCCATCCACGTACATGTAACTTGTTTCGGAGGAAAAACTCCCAGCCATGAACCATAGTTAAACTTCGACCTTGCTTGTGACAAATAGATTGTGACGCCCCCATTTCTCCCAATGACGAACCCAAGGGTATCCGCGGGACGCCTGCCCAGCTTTTGCAAAGACTCAAGCCAAGTCAATTCAAACTTAACGATACATACCAAATAATACAAGTATAAAATGAAGAGAAGTCGCTTCCTTAACTGAATATCCAAATCTTACATCATGTTCTCAAAAGATACATCAAGTCCCAAAATACAACCATTAAAAGTCGACTAAACATTTAAAACCAAGATTCCAATCAAAAGTATAAACTAGTTGGCTTTTCCAAAATCTTCCAATTTCAACCTGTTAAGGAAAACAAACTAATGGGGTGAGCCAATACTCAGTGAGGCCAAGAAACACACATGCAAGCACGTAATCCAAGTAGCAAACACAATTTAGCAAATAAAACAATAGTATTCAAGTAAATAACAATTCGAGTGAGAAAAATAAACAGAAACAATTCAAGGATATAGGAGCTCTCAGGAGCTAAGTTCCACTTGTTTCGCCAAACCTCGATCGAATACCTTCCTGCGATGACACTCCGTCAACCGGGTCGGTATTTTAAGTCCGTAGAACTTCACTTTCTTCACAGGTCTATCCACCATACACCGCACCGTGCCCGAACATCTATAAAGGCGCTACTACTCGAGTAGGCCAAGCGTGATCTCTCCAATAGATCAAGCTTTTATTTTTCTCATGGCTCACCAAGCTTCCCGACCAAGCCCTTGCCAGCTCGAGTCGCAAGGTCGGCCGATGAGTTTGGGCGTCCCCCAATTCAGTTGTGTATCGAGGAGATTCACTCCAACGATATGTATATAGTTCAGTTATGGGTCGAGGAGATTCACTCCAACGACATATGCAGCCATAACATATAATTCAGTTCAATTCAGTTCAGGTAATTCAATTTAATTCAGGCAATTCAATTTCAATTCATTTAAATGAGAACGAGTGTGATAAAGTACATACTCGACTCAGCAGTTATAAATTATTCAGTCCATAAGGAGCAATTCACATAATTGCAACAAAACATGCACTTGACAGTCACCTAGTCAAAATAAGAGAGTGGTGCACAATTAAGTATTTAAGCGTCCGCTGTAAGGTTCTCTTGAAGGTCCCCTTGAGTGCCTGAGCAAAATAATTGGCTATTACATGCTACCACTTAAAAAAAAACCCGTAGCTATCGGAGAAGATTGTACCCTTGTACAATACTTATGAAAATATCGTGAAAAGAGCCCTAATTACTCATAAATCGAGACTCTAAAGTGGGGTTTAATAATGCCAGGAAAAACTGTTTTCCTTCAAAAAATCAAGTCTAAAACAGTCATTCAATATCGAATGGTAGTGAAGGGTTTCTAAAAACTCAATTCCCTTCAAGTTCAAAAATTTCAGATTTAAGGAGCAATCTTTGAAAAATCATATCTTACACTCTGTAGGTCCAAAATTGGAAACCTTGGTACCGTTGGAAACTAATTCAAAAGTACTAAAATTTCATAGAAGACACTTTTCCAAGATTCTAAATGGAAGACACTCAAATTTGGCTTAAAGGGGCTGACTTGGACTCCCAAGGCAGTTTCAGTCTTAGTTTTCGGCAAACTTTGGAAATTCGGTAAAATTCACAGAAAATGAACTAGGCTCTGAAATTCACAGAACTATTAGAGTTCCAATCAAAGTTTTAAACACAACAAACGGAACTAGAATCGGAGTTTTGAGCGTCAAGATATAGCAGCTCAAAGTTGGTTAAAATTAAGGACTACTCGGTCCATTTTTCCAGGTTTGAAAGGTAACTTTGGGATCTTATTTGTATATCAAAATAGTCTTAGAATGTCATAAAAATTGGTACACTTTAACTTCCATATGAGGACTACTTCTCTATCAAATTTCATTTGAAAATTCGCACGGGAAGGTGGTTAACAAAACTACCAAAGTTCAAGAAAGTTCCAAGGCAAATCTGCCTTCTCGCTTTATTTTCTTTTCAAACACTTTGCCCAACGAAATCAACTCCAATCTGACTAATTTGTGAAACAAGGGTCTAAGAAACACCTAATATACATTTGGTAGGTGATTGACATCAGAATTTTCAAAACAACATGTCCCAAATCAAGTTAGGCCATTCGGCTAGCCAAAATTAGGGTTTTCTAGATTTGCTACAGTTTGGGAATTGGACTATATCTCACTCAATATAATCTTGGAATTGAGAATGGTCAGTGCGTTAGAAACTAGATTCAAAAAGCTATAATTCATCAGAAGAAGTCGTTTTGAAATTCAGTTTGCAAGCAAGAGAAATTAGAGCCACAAGTTGCAGCTTCTAGTTTCCTCTCGGTTGGACTGACAGAACAGGGCAGCCGACTTTGATCTGCCACTACAGATGTCTCACTTCGAATTAGAAGGTGCATAATACACCGTTAGAAAACTATGGATGTCTAGTTTCAAATGCTACAAACGAAACTTGATTTCAATGTCTGAGCAGAGAGTTATGATTGTTCAAAGATGCTCTGTCCAGAACACCTGGACACCGTTTTCCAGATTTGTAAAATTTCGAAATTCTAACTTTTACTCAACCAAATCAAGTGATTTTTGGTGGAAACTTTCCACACATCCTACACAACATATCTACATTAGATTCAAGGTCATTTGAGAATAAAAAATTTGAACCACGTGCATGGAAATAACAGGGCAGAATTCGGCCACTTCCTACGCAAGTTTCCTTCGGTTTTCTTTTCACTCTTCTAACTTATATCCATTTGATTAACACATAATTAACACCAACAACACTCATAATCACCATATCAGTCCAATATATCCATTGTGGGATTTCATAGAGCCCACTCCAACATTTAAATCCAAACAACAACAATAACAATGAAGCTACAAGCTTCCTAGTAAAGATCAACCCACTAAAGCCAATGTTAGATGGTTGGATGATTACCTCCTACTCCTTTGAATGAAATCAGAAATTTGGCACCTCTAAAGGCCCAAGAAAAACCATGAGATGATGCCTTCCTTCTAGCTTAAGGGGATCTCCAAGAAATTTTAAGGTTGGATGCAAATTTTAAGGTGATTTGGAGTGAAATGGTGAAGTGTTTTCTTCTTCTTCCTTGCTTGAGGATGGCCGGCCCTTGAGGATGAAGAGAGAGAGAAAAGGCTGATCAATGAAGCTTCTTGAGGAAGCTTAAGAATTTGTGGTTAGAATTCCCTCAAAAGTCAACTCTTAATAGTGCGCGCACGCGCGCGTTTCATGTCCGTTTTCTCTCGGATTTGTTTCACGTGTGCACTAAACCTCTAATGTACTTCCTTTAACATTATAATTATTTACTCTTAGTAGTCTAGAATAAATTTCTTAAATCTCCCATTAACCGCTCCGGCTCGATATTCGCGAACTTCCAATTCGCGCGTGATAAAACGAAACCTAAAAGGAATTCATGTAAGATGATATAATTAACTATCTCTAGGGTAATTAATTATAAAAACGACTATTTTAGAAATAAAACATGATTCCTCACAATATTAATTCCTCAAGTCTCCAATTCGTCGCGCGGTACGACTTTCGAGAAATTATCGACGTACGCGTAAACAAAACTTTATTTAACTTAATCACATCTAATCTCTCAATTAACTCTTCTTAGTCCACTATTGATCATCCTTAATTCTCCAAAATCATTACACTGTCAGATCGACTATCATCTCGAAGATGTGTATTTGTTATTCCTTAATAAACGAGCTTTCAAAAAATTTAAATTTGTTAGCGAGACGTTTTAAAAGTATAAATAAGACATGGTTCCATAAAAATGAATTTAAAATGGTTGAAATAAATTATTCGGAGAAAATGGGTGAATAAATATTTAAATAAGCCAGTAATATAATATAAAAATAAAAGTAAGAAAATTCGGGTCCTCACAACCTTCCCTCCTTAAAAGAATTTCGTCCTTGAAATTCTCACTTAGGATAATATCATATCCTTTAATAGTTATGCTTATTAGATCAATCAATAACTTACACTCTCCAACCCATATCTCACAATTTCTATTCATCCAACTAGCAATCAAACTTTAATTTTCTTCAATAGGTGTTTTAACTTCCAAGTCATAGGATAACTTAATCGGCCTCACGTCTACCTTACTCATGAATCTAGGGTTTGCAAAAGGGATGTGTCATACCATGGTCACTTAGAACCTTAGCTAAGTAAATTCTACCAGTGTCAAGTACTTATTCCAACTTTCTCAAAAATCCAAGATACATCCTCAAGGGCCTGAATTGTCCTCTCGGACTGTCCATCAGTCTATGGGTGGTAATTGATCGTACAATCATAGTCCTCCAATTGCACCCATCTTCGTTATCTCAAGTTCAACTCTTTTTGGGGAAAACAAGTACTTAAGACTCTTTTTGAGTGATCCATGAAATCCTCAAAAGTCACTCCATACAAATAAGATCTTCACTTTTCAATCTAAAATCTTTACCGGTCCCTTGTCATAGGTCAATTCTCATCAAGTCCTATTTCTTTCATTCAAACTCATACTTATGGAACTTAACAAAATTTGGTGCCCCCTCGAGGTTTGTAAAACTATCATCAGGTGTCTTTCATGATTTTTCTTGAACTTTAGGGTATACCGATATGTCATCAACAAATGCCACCACAAATTGATCCAAATACGGCTTAAAACCTCGATGCATTAAGTCCATAATTGCTGCTAATGCGTTAGTCAACCCAAAGGGCATAGCTGTGAATTCAAAGTGCCATGTCTTAAATTGAAAATGATCTTGAGTACATTAGTTTCTAGGATCCTCAACTAGTAAACTTCTATTTTAAACCCAACTTGAATAATACCACGACCCTTGCAGTTGATCCAACTCTCATCTATATGAGACGAAAAGGTATTCGTTCTTAATAGTCACATTGTTCAAGTCTCGATAGTCTGTGTATAGTCTCAAACTTCCATCCCAAATATTATATCCTATCCCTTAATTGTTAGGCTTATTCAATCTATCAAATATTTCCTTTCACTAACCCAAATCTCACAACTTCAATATATCAATTTGGCAATCAAATATTGGGTCCCAACTTCAACCCTAAGTTCTCGATACTTTTTTTTTCCACCACCGATCCCTGGTCATCTCTAAGACCTCGGGGTTGCTTACACTCTCAAATACAATCTCGACCACGTCTACTACCGTCCATGTCTTATTACCAATCTAAAGGTGTGGGGCAAAGTGTAAATATACCTATAAGCCATGAAATCAATTAAAAACAAGGTAAATTTTCATATTTCATAAAAGATCATAATAGTTACATCAAGTTGGAATAGGTTTATCAAATCATTTCAAGAGGAAAAGGGAAATAACAAGATTAAAACAAAACGTGCCAAGTTGCCAAGATACAAAACAACAAAAGACTTTCCCTTTTTCAAAAGATCACAACCTCCAAAAGTGCTAGTCTAGACTAGGGCAAAACTACAGCTTCTATCCCTCGAGTGGAGTCAAAACCATCCTTACTCATAAAACTTCCACTACTAGGACCCCTTTATAGCCATTAGCACTAATTACTCCCATCTGGCACTTGATTGCTTTGTTACGGACCTAGTTGGCTACTGAGTATTTCCTCTTTTTGTTAGGGGTACTAGGGTAACTTGCAATCTGATGTTTGGTACTACCGCACTTCAGACATTTTCCTTGCTTTCTCCAGCACTCGGCCTCCGTGTGGTTAATCTTGCCACAGTATCCACAATTTACGTGAGAAGTGACGGCTTGACCAGTTTGAGGAATTCCTTTGTATTTCTTCTCCGGTTCTACATTATTGCGTCGCAACTCAATTTTCTCTGCATATTCTTGTTTCCACCGTTCTTCCCAGTAGTCAGCCAATTTCTTTTGAAATTCTACCTCATTTCGAAGAACGTCTATTTCCTTACGCATGTCTTCCAAATTTGTCATCTTACCAGTTGACTTAAATCAAATGCTAGCCTGCCAGGCAAATCAAGGCTCAAAATGAGTAACTATACACAATGGAAATTCTGGCTATATTACTATTTCACTCTTTTGCTTATAGGTTACCCCAGAATATAGTTCTTAACTATTCTCTTCTTAATATGGATGAGCTCTTGAGTTTTCACAAGATTATTATCATTACTTATAAACGTAACAAAATACGGAGATCTTATTCCCTAAAAGTTCCAAACCCTAATTCACTCTCTAATACTCACTTACAAAGCTACTCGAGAAGAAACCCTAACCTCTTACTTTCACTAGTGCTTTATTTGATCTCCTCAAATCAATTCTACTATTTCGAGGTTGGATTCTTCGTGGAACTTAGATAAGCAAACTTCAAGAACCGCTCAATTCGCGCATCTCTCCTGGTTCCTAAGTTGGTTGGTTAGTTTAGGGCTTTGGTGCTCAGCTAACCGTACTGAGGTATCAATCACATGGTTAATAGCAGGAGATACTTGGTTGCCCTCTTTATTCCTAGGGTTTTGGTTTGGTCCAGCAGTCGTTCCCTAATCACCTCTTTGAGCTTGGGGTTGCCTAATCCCTCACCCTCGGCCCCTTTCACTTCTTTGGCCGTCCATAATTTTAACATTTATAAAGTCATAACACAAAATAAATACACATAAACGAAGTTTGAAAATTGACACTTTGGTCATGTAAAACAAAATAAAAAGGAAAAACACCGAAGTAATTGTAAATGTGTACAACCCATAGCATAGATTTGAAGTTATAAAGCAAGAAGGTCAAGCACTTCATAAGTAATGTTCAATCGTTTCAAAAAGGTAGCAAGTATAGTTAAGCAAAACATAAAATGCAATGGCTTTTAAACAAGCACCACCCCGACTATCCTTGACAAAACTTTTAAAGTGGTCCAAATCACTAGTTTAATGATTGGCAGAGCCAAAAGTCTCGGCTATTTCAGTAAGATTATTTTCCATCTTCAGCACTAGGAGTTGTTTCCTCACTTTCCCCGTCAAGTATCTTGCCATCCACCACTTGCACAACCAAAGCAATACTCTCAGCCATCATCCCATCAGTCCTATCTTCTAACTTTATGTACTACCCTAGCAAGTCGGCGCTTAGCCTCCTAAAGCTGCTCACAAGGATCCTCAGTCTTTTTCCGTCCCTCAAGTACCTCCGTCTCCAATTCATGAATTCTAATAGTCTGGGTATCCACAGTTGCCCCAAATCCTTGATTATTCCATCGAACTACCGTATTTTCCTCGGATAACCGCCTCTGATCGTCGATTATTACTAACACTACGTTATTCGGGTACGAGTAAGTCCTCTAGTAGTCACATGAAGTCCTAGTTCGATAAACTGGGGTTCATTGCCAAAGAGACCCCCAAAGTTTATTTCGATAATGAATCGCTGGAAGGTGCCCCACAGGTAATCCATCTCCATTATTTCCTTCCATAACTTACATTACATTTAAAATTAGAAGTTTAGGTGGATCCAAGTGTACTAAATGAACTAGATTTGATCATTTCGTACTATCCCACATATTCTCGCAAGATCAGGGCTCCTACTCGCCCATTAATTCAAACCTAGGCTCAAATTTCCATCCCTACAAGTTGTCACCTAACTTTCAAACCAGTCCCACAGTCCGGCATCCTAAACTTCAAGCCTAGGATACACTACAGAGATCTAAAGCCTAAGCTCTGATACCAACTGTGACGCCTCCACTTCTCCCAAGGGTGAACCCAAGGGTATCCGCGGGACGTCTACCCAGCTTTTGCCAAGATTCAAGACAATTCAATTCAAACTTAACGATACATATCAAATAATACAAGTCTAAAATGAAGAAAAGTCGCTTCCTTAACTGAATATCCAAATCTTACATCATGTTCTCAAAAGATACATCAAGTCCCAAAATACAACCATTAAAAGTCGACTAAACATTTACAACCAAGATTCCAATCAAAAGTATAACCTAGTCGGCTTTTCCAAAATCTTTCAATTTCAACCTGTTAAGGAAAACAAACTAATAGGGTGAGCCAATACTCAGTGAGGCCAAGAAACACACATGCAAGCACGTAATCCAAGTAGCAAACACAATTTAGCAAATAAAACAATAGTATTCAAGTAAATAACAATTCGAGTGAGAAAAATAAACAGAAACAATTCAAGGATATAGGAGCTCTCAGGAGCTAAGTTCCACTTGCTTCGCCAAACCTCGATCGAATACCTTCCCGCGATGACACTCCGTCAACCGGGTCTGTGACGGCCCCACCTCCCCCTAAGGCGAACCAGAGGGTTCGGCGGGCCGCCTGCCCAACTCTCGCCGGGACTCAGTCGTTCACTACATTCCTCAAACAGATTACAAGATAAAACTCACATATTACAATATAAATCTCCAATATACATCAAATTCTCCAATAATTACATGTCATAAGCGAAGCGGAAACAATTCCAAATAAGCCATCCAGTCACGTGAATAAGTACTACAAGCCCTTCCTTCGCCTTGAGCCCTGTGGAGGGGAATAAAACATTTTTGGGGTGAGCTAGAAGCTGAGCGAGTAACCAGTAAAAGCAGTCATCAAATATATTGCACAGTAATGTATTCCAATGATGTCATGAATCAGAGATCAAATGTACGTCTTTTGCTCTCGTGAGCCAGTGAAATCATAGCACTTGAACACCCAACACTCAAATAGATCATTTAACATTAACAGAGAGGGAGCCCCTTTTTGAGCTCCAGATAAACATGAACATGAACCATAAACAGGGTGGAGACGTTGGTGTCCAGCACAAGACTTTCCCAGAACTCATTGAAGCCAAAATCATATCATGAATTCACATGCAAGCACGCATGAGATGCCGTCGAGTAAATAATGCAAGAAACATTTGAAAAATAACTTTGGAAACAGTTTAGGGTCACTCACCTCCATGGCTCAGAAATCATCCATCAAATATCATTGCCTTGCTCAAATCCAAGTCTTAAATCACAAACTCAATGCAAACAAGTTCCTTCAAAGTTCGGACAGCACTTCCCCTGAATTTGCTAACTTTTCCAGCCATCATGGCTTCATTATTTCCTCATTCCAACCCAAAGGTACACACACAACAACAAGTTCATCCAATAGCCATTCAGCAAGCTCCAAGTAGTACTAGTACAAGTCAAGCTAGGGAAAAGTCCGGAAATGAAAGTTAAGTTTAAAACCAGAAAAATAGGTTTTGACGTCATTTTGCGGTAATAGTACCAAAGGCGCTACGATTGTCGGATGAAGGTGCAAGATACACAGTTTCGAAGATAAAAGACAGGGCTACAACATTACAGAAGGTCACTCAACCCAGTTTCGAGTGTAACCAGGTCAAAAATGCAAGATACCATACCAGAATCACAAAAACAGATTCACAGAACACATTCTAGCGGAAACGTCATAAAGCAGGCTATCCAAGTCCAAATCCAGAAATTCCAAAACCAGATGAAAACTAAGAAACAGGGCTAAATTTCATCAGAAGATCTCAACAACCAATTCGGAAGCAATTCCAGTCAAAACAACCAATTACAGGCGCAATTCTTACATTCGGGTAAAACCAGAATAGCAATAGTAATTTCGACTTTTCTCACTCTACACTACTCCGATTGACCTGAAATGTCATTCCCTACAACTTTTATGTTTTAAGACAAGGCCAATTCGGCCTCTAACTAGGAGCTAAAAATTCGGGCAGAATGTTCCTTCACAAAACCTAATTTTCTGAAATTTCTTCCAAAACAGAAATTGATTGCAATTGTCCACTTTTCCACCTTCTAGAATCATTATATACCATTTCCAATCATCATAGATAGCCACACAACCATGCTTATTTTAAAACAGAAAAATCCCCAAAAATAATAAAACTTCATCACTTCAACCACAAATCAAGAAATAATCCATCAAACCATCTCTTTAGCCATCACAGGTCACTAATTTAGCATAATCAAGAACAAAGAAAGGATTGCTAGACATGAACCTTGAAATATCAAGAAAGTTGATGGCTTAGTCCTTTGCCTTCTCTAATCACTCCACCACTACCTTCAATCTTCCTAAACAAGTGACTTTTGTGGAGAAATTTGGAATTTAATCGGTTGAATCACAAGATTGAGCAAGAAATTGAAGTAGACAAGAAAGGCTTCTCTTGTATTTTTGCTCCAAGAGGTTCGGCCAAGACAAGTTTAAAATGGAGAGAAATTGGTCAATTTTTTGAGGTTTAGTAAAGGTAATGCAAATTAGTCAAAGTCCAACTTTGAATAAGAAGGTGACACATGTCACCTTTTGGTTTAAAACTTATCTTTTTGTCTCTCCAATACAAATATCTTAACACTTTGTAAAATAATATCACTTAATACAAAATTCCAACAAGTTGTCAAAAATATAATGCATTTACCGCACTTGCGGGTCCCACGTTCAAAATACGCTTTTAATTTCTCAAAAACTAACCGATACTAGAAAAATCGTTTTAAAACTATCTTTGCTCATAAACTTTATCTGGGGAATTTTTCTAATAAAGAAAATAAAGAAAAGGCGGGCGATTAAATAAAATAAACACTAGAAAATTAGAAAATTTCCGGGTTCTCACACTCATTCTTTCGGGCCGTCACAGGGTCGGTATCCAAGCAACTTTAAGCAAGGTGAGTTCAAACCGTCCTAAATTCACACCCCAACCCTCACTCTCGCTCACTTAAGCGACAAGAGAGAAAAACTAGCAGCATCTCCCCTAATTTCTTCAAGATTACTCTCTAAATTCCAATTCTAGTTTTATGGCAAATCAATCTCAATCAAAGCCACATGTTATAGGGAACAAGTAGTACATGTTCTAGGCCACAAAAACTAACCAAATTTGACATATACATAGCACATAAACAACTATATCAAGGCTGGAAATTTGAACCCTAAAGCTCGAAATTGCAAACTAAAGCTAGAAAAATCGTATAGCAAAGCTAAAAGTGCATATCCAAGCTAGAAATTCTCATATCAAAGCTCACAAGTTTATATCAAGGCTAGAAATTCTTATCTCAAGGCTGGAAAAATACAAATCAAAGCTGAAAAATTCAACCAACTTCACAAAATCATGAAATCTTCCACAAAACTTCCATAATCAAGTCATATATCCATTAAAATGCAAGATAAGAGAGAGAAGGGAAGTTTCTTAGCATGATACCTTCAAACTCCAAGAGAAAAATGCAAAACAAGAGCTTTCTTTTCCAAGTCATTTCACCACAAGCCTACCTCCTCACTTGTTGCACCTTTCTTCGAATTAGATTAGGGGTTCTTGTTGATTATCTCTCCAAATCTAGCAAAGATCAAAATGAAAATTTGGAGTAGTTTCTTTCTTTTTCCCTCTCTCAAGTTTGGCTAAAGAAGAAGAATAGTGATGTGATACGCACTTCGACACGATCTAGACAACGACACCAACGGTTTGGCAGCGGAGAATTTGACCCAATCTAACCCTCTAAGTAGCGAACAATATTGATACAATCTCAACCCGTGACTTAACGAATTAGCGAACCAAATTATAGGTAGTAGAACGCCACAACTAAGGAGATACTTGATTGATAAGTTCGGTATGAATATCTTGAGAAAGATTCTCTAATATTCAAAGGAGCTCTCTTGGAAAGAGAAAAGTGAATTACTCACAAATGTTTATTGATCAAAAACTAATTTTGAAAGGTCCCTTGCCTGCCATACACTTGACAACCTAAAGTGAATTGGATTCACTTAAACTAGATCTAAAGTGAATTGGATTCACTTAAACTAAAAACCCTAAAGTGAATTGGATTCACTTATCCACTAAACTAATAACCAATTTAATTTGGCTATCCAAAACAAGGTTTGACCGAATTTTTAATCCCTAAGAAATGACTCAATTTGGCAAGGTAAATGACAAACAAACCTTTGCTTAACACCACCAAATAAATGACACAACTTGGACTAATTAGCTAACTAAATCGATTTGCTTGGATAATCTTCATGTTCTCATCAATGGCATTCTCCGAATATGCCATCATCTGGTGGGATCAAGTTACCACTAGTCGAAGGCGTGGTGGAGATATTGAGATCACTACTTGGTCCGAATTGAAGGTTCTTATGCGTAAACGCTTTATCCTTAGCCATTACCGTTGTGACTTGTCCCACAAGTTGCAAAACTTAAGACAAGGGAACCAAAGCGTTGAAGACTACTATAAGGAAATGGAAATAGTCATGCTCCGAGCGGACATAGTGGAGGACCGAGAAGCTACCATGGCAAGGTTCCTTAGTGGTTTGAGACTGGAGATCGCGGATGAGGTCGAGATGCATCATTACGTGGAGTTGAAGGACATGCTTGAGAAAGCCTTGAAAATCGAGTGAAGGCTTAAGAGAAGGGGTCAGATTAGAACCTTCTCTACGCCATCACCATCTTACAACCATCCTAGCAATCCGAGAAAGGAGATCAAGCCCTCGGGGAGCTATACCATGCCAACCAAACCAAAGCCGACGCCGTTCAAGGAGGAAGGTAAACCCATTTCAAAGTTGAACAATGAGCCTCCTAGAGCAAGGAGCCATGACACCAAGTGTTGGAGGTGTCAAGGGTTTGGCCATATTGCTAGCCAATGTCCGAACCAAAGGACAATGATTGTGCTACCAAGCAGAGAGGTGATTTCCGATGATGAAGAAGAGTACAAGGAAATGCCATCACTGGAAGAGGAGGATGACACAGAGGCGGTCACACAACCACCATTGGAGGAGTCCGTTGGATTAGGGGTCGTTGCAAGGTGAGCACTAGCCGCACATGTTAAGGAAGAAGAAATCCAACGAGAAAACATCTTCCATGTGAGAGCCTGTAATTTTTTTTAAAGTACTAGGTTTTATTTTTTTTCTTTTAATTACACGTTTTTCCACATTTTATTTATTTGAAAAATTGGGAAAATAATTTCTATGAGTAAATATAGTTTTTAGATGATTTTCTAGTATCGAATAGTTTTTAAGAAATTAAGAGCATATACCGGACGTGGGACCCACTAGTGCGAAAAGTTCAGAAAAATTCGGCCAACTAGGTTAAGTGTTGGATACTGGAATTAATTTACCGGGTGTTAAGAGATAAGTAGAGGATGCTAAGTGGATTGGTATGAGGGAGACAAAAGTTAGGCAAGCATTAAATGAGGTGACAAGTGTCACCATTTGATTGGAGTGACTTGTAAGACTACTATTCCTTTTCTTACCATTGACCAAATAAATCACAAAATTAACCAAAAATTCACCATTTTTCTCTCCTCTTTGGCCGACTCTCTCTCTCAAAAAGAAAGAAAGAAACTCTTCAAGTTTTGCTTCCATTTAGCTCAAATCCATCCAACCAACCATTGAAACTTGCAATTTCTCCATAAAACCTCTTCAATTAGTGTTAGTGAGTTGATTTGTGGAGTTATTTGGAAAGCTAAGAGGACCTATTGCTCCCTCTCTCTTGTTTCTAAGGTTTTCTCGGTGATTAAGGATTCTATCCAGAAGGATATTTTGCACGTTATTTTGCATAGTTAGGTGAGTGTTCCTTGTTTGTTAAATGCTTCTTGACTTCATAACTTGTATTATTGATTGATAACGTGTTAAGTCCTTTTAATGATTTCCAAAACGAGCTTTCTAGGCGAGGGTGTACTTTATCGCACTCGACCTAAATAACTGTGCAATTTTCAAGGATTTAATAATTGAAATGCTAGTTGCGCATGAATGTAAGCCTTTTGGCTGAACTGGCCACTGCCCCTTGTTACCGATTGACTCGAGCCAGAAGCGGACTCGGTCGGGCGATATGGTGACCTGGGTGAACGTTTTGGTATACTCGAGTATTACCTTTGTAGGTTGGTGGAGCCTGGACAATGTCCAGGAGAGGGTGAATGAAATGAACGAATGAACGAACGAACGAGGGTTTATTCCCAAAATGAAATTTTCAAATGATTGGAGGAATAAGGGGAAATGTCAGGAGAACGAATGAATGATCGAATGAATTGCTCCCTGTGAGCCGTATCCTTTTCATGAATGTTTTATCGCTTTCCATTGTAAATGTTTCGTGAAGTAGTGATATGCCATGTTAGTGTATTGGATTGATTGTTTTATTATATGTTCGGAACCTCACTGAGCTTTTAGCTTATCTCTTTAGTTTTGTTTTCCTTAACAGGGGAAGGCACGCAAGGACGAGAGATCTGTATAGACTAGCTGGTCTAGCTTTTGATTTTTTCTTGTAATGGTTCTCGCCCTAGTGCTTGGCACGGGCTGGTTGTATGGTGGATTTGGAACCTTTGTATATTTGACGGTTGTACTTCTTTTGAGATGGTAATGTATATAAGTCGTTTAAGTTTTTGGATCATTGCCATATTTTTCGTACGGGGGAGGTGGGGCTGTCACATTCCACACCCGATGCCATGTAAATGGTAGAGTGTGTAGCCTGGTGATAGACCCGGGGAGCTGCACCAATGTTGTGAGTTCAGTGATGGTCGAGGCGTTAGGACTTCAAACCCGCGAGCACCTCCGACCATACCGCCTGCAATGGTTAAACAATTGTGAAGACATCCGAGTGTCTCAACAGGTACTCGTTTCTTTTAAAGTTGGTGCTTACGAGGATGAAACACTTTGTGACGAAGTACCTATGCAGGCTAGCCATATCTTACTTGGTAGGCCATGGCAATTTGATAGGAGTACTAGCCATGATGGTCATACCAACATGTACACTTTCTTACATAAAGGAAAGAAGGTCACACTTGCACCACTCATACCTAAGCAAGTGTATGAGGACCAAATGAAAATTCAGCATGAATGTGAGAAAGTCGATAAGCGAAAAAAAATTGAAAAACATGAAAGAAAGGAAATGATCTGTGCAAAATGAGAGGGAAAAGGCAATAAATGGGACGGATCATGAGGTAAAACAAGAGGAAAAAATATTGTTGAGTGCAAAAGCCAAGGATGTGAGGAGAGGGTTTCTTGGAGGCCGAACCATACTCTTGTTTTACACCAAGGAAGTTTCGAATGACACTGACATATTTGACACTTCATTGCCTAGTTCTTTTAGTAAGCTTTTGCAGGAGTATGGGGATATTTTTCCAAATGATGTGCCGAGTGGATTGCCACTCATAAGGGGTATTGAATACCAAGTAGACCTCATACCTGGAGCATCGCTGCCTAATTGACCTGCATATAGAAGCAATCCCGAGGAGACCAAGGAGATTCAAAGGCAAGTGGAGGAGCTTCAAGGCAAAGGATGGGCACGAGAGAGCTTAAGCCCGTGTTGTTCCAGTCATTCTTGTGCCAAAGAAGGACGGGTCTTGGAGGATGTGCACAGACTGCCGAGCTATCAATACCATAACGGTAAAGTATCGCCATCCCATTCCTCGACTAGATGACCTGTTAGATGAATTACACGGGGCAGTTATATTCACGTAAATTGATATGAAATCTGGGTATCATCAAATTAGAATTAAAGAAGGGGACAAGTAGAAAACTGCATTTAAGACTAAGTACGGGTGATATGAGTGGTTAGTCATGCCTTTTGGTCTTACTAATGCACCAAGTACCTTTATGCGATTAATGAATCATGTCTTGCGTGAGTACTTAGGCAAATTTGTAGTAGTATATTTTGATGATATTCTCATTTATAGCACAAGTCTAGAAGAACATTTGCAGTGTGTTAAGTTTGTGTTAGAAGTACTTCGAAAGGAACGACTTTATGCTAATCTAAAGAAATGTACTTTTTGCACTGACCAACTAGCATTCCTAGGCTTTGTTGTAAGTTCACAGGGCATCAAGGTGGATGAGAGTAAAATCAAGGCCATCCAAAAATGGCCAAGGCCGACCACCATTGGGGAAGTAAGGAGTTTTCACGGACTTGCGAGCTTCTATCGACGCTTCGTACACGACTTTATCACCTTTGACATCCATCATTAAAAAGGATGTATCGTTCCACTGGGGTGAAGAACAGGGAAAATCCTTCGACTCTCTTAAACACACACTCACACACGCACCCATATTGTCTCTTCCTGACTTTTCTAAGACATTTGAAATTGAATGTGATGCGTCAGGGATTGGCATAGGAGCAGTGTTGATCTAGGGAGGATGACTAGTTGCTTACTTTAGTGAGAAACTGAATGGTGCAATGTTGAACTATAGCACCTATGACAAGAAGCTGTACGCCTTGATTCGAGCACTTCAAGTGTGGCAACACTACCTCCGACCCAAGGAGTTTGTCATCCACACCGACCATGAGTCGCTCAAGTTTCTAAAATCTCAAAACAAGCTGAGTAAGAGGCATGTGCGATGGATCTCATTCATAGAGACTTTCCCGTATGTTATAAAATACAAAACTGGTAAGTCCAACATAGTCGCTGATGCACTCTCACGAAGGTATTCCCTTCTTGCTACTTTAGATGCTAAACTACTTGGTTTTTAGCTTATCAAAGATTTATATGCAACTGATGTAGATTTTAAGTTAGTGTTTGAAGCATGCAAGCAAAAGGCCCAAGAGAAGTTTTTCATAGCCAACGGGTTCCTTTACTACTTGGACCGACTATGCATCCCTAAGTGCTCAATTCGTCAATTACTAGTTAAAAAATCTCATAGTGGAGGATTAATGGGCCACTTTGGTGTAATTAAAACTCTCTCAATCCTGTAGGAGCACCTATATTGGCCAAACATGAGAAAGGATGTCGAGAGAGAGGTTGCGCGGTGCATTCAATGCCTTCGCGCCAAATCCAAGGTAAACCCACATGGTCTCTACATGCCTTTGCCTATACCTAGTGAACCATGGATGGATATTTCTATGGATTTTATTCTTGGATTACCTAGGACAAAAAGGGTACACGATTTCATCTTTGTCGTAGTAGATAGATTCTCAAAAATGGCACACTTTATTGCTTGTCACAAAACTGATAATGCACCATATATTGCTGACCTATTCTTTAATGAAGTAGTCTGTTTGCATGGTATTCCCCACACTGTTGTCTCTGACCGTGATGTTAAATTTCTGAGTTACTTTTGGAAAACACTTTGGTCTAAGCTAGGTACTAAGTTGTTGTTTTCAACTACTAGTCACCCTCAAACCGATGGCCAGACCGAAGTAGTAAATAGGACCGTGTCTACCATGCTACGTGCCTTAATTGAACGCAATTTGAGAATGTGGGAAGAATGCTTACCTCACATTGAATTTGCTTATAACCATTCTACCTACTCTACTACTCAATTTTCTCCTTTTGAGGTGGTGTACGGTTTCAACCCGTTAACACCACTAGATCTCATGCCTTTACCTTTGAGTGAACATGCTAGCCTTGATGGTAAGAAAAAGGCCGAGGTAGTAAGACAACTTCATGAGAAGGCACGGGCAAACATTGAAAGGCGCACGGAGCAATTTGCCAAACATGCAAACAAAGGCCGTAGGTAACTGCTATTCGAACCTGGAGACTGGGTTTGGCTACACATGCGTAAGGAACGCTTTCCTGAGAAGAGGCGAAACAAGTTGATGCCTCGTGGTGATGGACCATTTCAAATCCTTGCCAGAGTCAACGACAACGCCTACCAATTTGACCTTCCAGGTGAGTATGGTGTTAGCTCTACTTTCAATGTCGCTGACTTGCTTCCCTTTGATATAGGTGACGACTTCGATTTGAGGACAAATCCTTCTCAAGAGGAGGGGACTGATGAGGAACCACCAAGAGCTCAAGTTGTCACTTCAAGAGGCTCGAGTGAGGATGATCTACGTGCACCATCAATGAACCTTGGACCAATGACTCGAGCAAGGGCAAGGAAGATGCGAGAGACTCTCCAAACATTTTTACAAATCGTTCATACATGCATAGGGAGGATTCAAGAGTCTAATCACATGATGGTGAGCCTACTCCAAGTCCATGAGGAAGCCGCAGGTGACTAAAGAGAGCACGGATTGGATGATGGGCTTCATTGTCGAGTTAAGAGACTAGTGTAGGCTTGATAATAAGGTTGGGCAGCCCATGTTGGGCCTTAGCCGACCAGCCCTTGTCTATTTGGGGCATATTAGCAAGTTCCAATTCGTTTGTTAGTTTCCTTAGTAAGTTAGGTTTAGGATTATTTGGAGTTAATAACGTTTTCCATTCCAAGTTAGGATTAGGGGTACCAAATCCTAAAAATACAAGGCTTGGCCGAGCTTGTTATTCATTCAATTATCAATAAAGAGTTTTCAGCTTTAAGAGTGCTTTCTCTTAGCCTTGGTTATCCTTTGAATATCTTCGATTCGGTCTAAGTGTTCTTCTTGGCTTATCAAGCAAGAATCACACTTGCTCGTGGCGCCATTCTACCAACACCATAAGTTCCTTTTGTGACGCCCCCACTTCTTCCAAGGGAGAACACAAGGGTATCCGCGGAATGCCTGCCTAACTTTCGCCGGGGCTCACTACAATCCATAATTCAAAAACTAGAAATACTTCAAATATTTTTAATAACATTTAAAGTACTCCAAAACATTTCATATTTATCATTAGTTAACTTTCAAGCTTAAATACAACCCAAAAGAATATGCACTACAGTCATTGCTATAATAGAAGTTGAAGTCTCCAAAAGAAAACAACTTAAAACTATTCGTGAGCACTCTCGGTCCTGAACTCTGTTAAGGAAAACAAAAGCGTGGAATGAGCTAAATAGCCTAGTGAGGTTCCAAAACACACTAGCAGTTCTAATAAATCAAGTAAATTGAGCATAACGCATATACGGTTCAAGGTGTCATATTGGCACATTAAAATGAGACATTTATCATTTTACAGAAATAAACACACATTAAAAGGATACGGTGTTCACGTGGAACTGTTTCGATCAACTGCACCTTATAACTCCAATATTTCCCTCGATTTGTCTTGTCTGGCCATCGCCTTATCCCTCCAGTGGTAATACTCGAGTATACCGATACGGTGGCCCAAAGTTCCAACCTACCCGACAGAGCCCAGTCCTGGCTCGAGCAGGTTAGCAACCAAGGGCAGGGCCCAGTTTAGCTAAGAGCTTACAACATGCGCAAGTAATCAAATATACCGGTAAACGGTAGAAATTTACAGTTAAACGGTTGAAATTTGTTATTTTAGTAGGTCGAGTGAGATAAAGTACACACTCGCCTTAAAATGATGAAAAATTTCGTAAGAGCAATTATAAGGAACACTTAACTCTTAAACACACAAAAAATATGCGGTAAACATGTAGCAAAACTATTCAAGTCACAAACACCTACAAGGAACACTCACCAAATCAAAAGTGTAAAGCAAGAGCGAGTCAAGATCAAACGGGTTCCTCGAGATCCTCTTGATCACCTGAGACATGTACAATTACAAATCACCTAGGCAATCAACCAAGGTCTAGTAGTATTCCCGCTACTCTCATTTAAGAGATAAAGCGTTCAAATCGAATACAAATATCACTTAATAACTTAATCCACGAGGGTAGCATTTGAAAATATCTAAGAATAAATTAATTTGAGTCAAGTCATGTCCAAAATTCTCCAAGTTGAAGATTAAACAGATCTCTAAGTTTTGGCACGAAAACCAAGAAAGATGGAGGACTAGTTTCTTGTCAAAATTTCCTAGTTGAACGGCCAAGTTTCAAGTATAAGTGAGCTTTCTCATGTTTCAAATTCATTTAGTTAAAGTCTAGTAAAACCGCCAACGGCTCACTAACTTCTTTAGCCACCAATTCAAGTTGTACCCGTAAATCGAGTAAAATTCTCAAGTTCTCTTTTAATAAAAGCCTCACTCAATGTCCATTTTCAACGATTAAATCAAGGGCGTATACTCAAGGGACTATGGCGATAGAAGCTTTGGTTTTCAAATAAGGAAGATAAACACATTTTTACTTGGCAGCTCGGCCAAAACATTTCGAGTATTACTAATTACGTTCACAAGAAACCTTTCAAATCATTCGTTTGAAATACTTGTATTATTGCCAACTTTAGTACAATTATCAAGGCCATAAGAATAGGGGTTGAAGTCCCTAATTTGAGTACGAAGAGAAATACCATTAACCAAGGGAGTTATATGACCAAGTAAATGCATCAAGAGAGGTTTAACCTTCGGAAATCAAGATTGGAAATAAAAGTTCAAAGTTCCAAAGAGACCTTGTATTAAACCATGACAACAAACTTAAAACAGGCCAACAATCACAAAGGAAGGTGGAAAGTTCCTAAAGGAGTAATTTGGTTGAAAACAAAAAATTTTTCAGTTTAGAGTGACACTACTTTGAAAAATCATATCTTGAGTCTCGTAAGTCCAAAAATGGAAAAATTTGTACCGTTGGAAACTAGATCCAAAGTACTAAAAGTTCCTAGAAGATATTTTTCCAAGATTCTAAATGGAAAGCATCCACTTTCAGCTCAAAGGTACTGATTTAAACAAGTAAGATAGGATCAGTCTTGGTTTTCGGTAATATTTAGAAACTTGGCATAATTCACAGAAAGCGAATCATGCTCTGAAATTCGTAACACAATATAAGTTCCAATCAAGGTTTCAAACACAACAAGAGAAACTAAATTCAGAGTTTTGAATATCAAGATACATCAGTCCAAAGTTGGTCGACTTTCATGACCTGTCCAGTCATTTTCCATATTTGCGAAGGCATTTTTGAGGTACCATTTGGCCATCGAAATGGCATTAAAAATATACCAAATTTGGTACATTTAATCTTCCATATGTGAACTACATCTCTACCAAATTTCATGCAAAAAATCACTTGGGAAGGCAGTTAACAAAATAATCAAAGTTCATGAAATTCCCAAAGCAAATATGCCATCTCACCCTTTTCTTTCTTTCCAAACATTTTGCACAATGAAATCAGTTCCAATTCTGTTCATTTTTGGAACCAAGGTCCTT
>NC_040044.1:21789272-21874381 GCF_003713205.1 Coffea eugenioides | reverse complement strand
TAATGGATGGTTTTCTCAAAAATTGACTAGACTTCCCAATTTGGAATTCGACATTGAAATCCTAATTGGTCAAATGAAATTGACAATTTATTGAAAATCGACCGGATTACCCTAAAAGGGAAACAGGTCAAATGAATTCAAAGGAATTTATCCAAAATTAATCAAATCACCCTAACAAGGGTAAATCGATCAAATAGATTGAACGAAACTTGATCTATTCAAAAATCGGCTCGGTTACCCTAAAAATGGGTAAATTGGCCAAATGAATGATTGATTCAAAAATCAGCCGAATGACCCTAAAAAGGGTAAATTAGTCAAATGAATTGACGATTTATTCAAAATTGACCGGATGACCCAAAAAAGGGTAAATTGGTCAAATGACCCTAAAAAGGGTAAATTGGTCAAATGACCCTAAAAAAGGGTAAATTGATCAAATGACTTGACGATTTATTCAAAAACGACCGGATGACCCTAAAAAGGGTAAATTGATCAAATGACTTGACGATTTATTCAAAAACGACCGGATGACCCTAAAAAGGGTAAATTGGTCAAATGATTTGATAATTTATTCAAAATCGACCGAATGACCCTAAAAAGGGTAAATTGGTCAAATGAATTGGATGAAATGAATTTATTCAAAAATGATTAAATTGTACTAAAAGTGAATGAATTGAAAAAAATGGATTGGATAAGATGGATGATTTGTTCAAAAATCGATTGAATTATTCGCCCACTGGGTGGTTTCAAGAAATCATTACAATGCCTTGGTCTATGAGCCTCTAAAATCAAAATTTAGCCTCTATATTTATCGTCTCAACAATGAGGAATCATTTGTGAATATTCTTGGAATTAATGTCCTTTTATGCAAGGGAATTTTACCAATTTTGAGAAAATGGCCAAAAAGTGATTATTAGATGCTCATATTCCAAAAATTGCTTCATGAAAATGATCGGATCTTTACCTTACCTTGTGCGCTACCCCTTCGGATGATACGAGAAAGGTAAACGTGCAAGTCTCATTTGGATTATACATCCGAGACACGGGGTGGTTTATTCCTAACACGGGATCCCCTAAATGGCATTCCCTTTCTAGGGTTTATGCGTGATGCCAGTTTATTAAAGCAATGTAAATATGCAACAAATATGGCCTAGAGGACAAAATAATGCAACGGGGGGAAAGGGTCTAAACATGAAATGTATTTACTGAAAGGTAAGTGCAAAGACTGAAATTTAGACATGTGAGCTATCTAGTGGGTGAGTCACTAAAAGAGTGCCAAAGAGGCCCCTTATTGCTAAGGCACATGAATGCAATCCAAGAAAACAAAATAATGGTTAGTGCAATTGATAGTACACATAACACATTGGGAGCAATTAAGAAAAGAAATACGATAAAAACCAATAAAAGGGGTGGAACCCCTTCCCTCGTGCCTAATTGTGCTTAAAAAAGGGTGAGGCTGACTCTACCCTAGGCAAATGCTAACATGGATGCATGAGGTTTGGTTCATTAATGCCTAGACTCGATAAAGCTTCGGCTCCCAAGCCTTCAGACCTAAAGGCGAAGGGTCATCACTCCCAGGGCCTTCGATCGGTGGCTCGAGTGATCCCTTAGGTAGCGCTATGGGCGCAGAGCACACCAGCCGCCTACCCAAGGCAATCGATCCTAATCCTACAAGGCGGTGTGGGATGGCGCCCACGAAAAATAAAATAAAATGGGATAAAAGCAAGTAAACGTGCACGTATGAAGTGTTCCCCTATTTTGAGGGAAGGGGTGAGAACCACGCGAGGCTCTAAAGGTGACACACACCCCCCCCAAATGCAATGCAAGCGCGAGATAACAAGTAAACATTCATTCAAACATACATTCATGAGTCGAGGGATTGGTTTGATTACGTGCATAAGACAAAAGGTCCTAAAAATGAAAAATGCAATCCTAATATCCACATGCTATGCATAGAAATGGTAGAAAAAGAAAACGAATGGTTAAATCAAAATGCTTGGACCCACTTAGGAAGTCCCCAGTGGAGTCGCCAACTGTCGCGCCCCACTTTTCGAATGATGTGGTGTGAATGTGATGTGTGATGTGTGTGTGAAGTGTGGTGTGAACGTGTGCAAAATGGAAAGTAAAAAGGCCATGGGACTTTGGAAAGCGACGATTTGGCCAAATGAAATTTTAAAAAGGGTTTTTTAAATATGAAGACGGAGTCGCCACTTGGTATAGATTTGGGGTGTACCAAGTCACCCAAAAAGTGTTTTTAAAGACAAAGTAGTAAAAACCCTTTTTTAAAACGACTCCTAGTCCACGTAAGCCAAAGAAAAAGGTTCGGGGGTCACGTTTGACAAAGGGGAAGGCAAGGATAGAATCCAAGGCACCCCTTTGACCTAGCCAAGGCTAGTTGCGCGACTTAACCTTACCTTTCCTAATTTTCTACCCAATATATGTTCGCACGTTGGACATGACTATATGAATGCAAAAACCTAGACCTAGGGGGATCGGGGGAAATTTCTCTTCAAAGGTTGAGTGGTGCCAATCACATTAACTGTGAAGCCCAATAATGATCCTTTTGGAGAGGTCACACCTAAACCTAAATGACGTGAAAAATGAGTGGAATGCATGCCATGTGAAAGTGTGAGTTTGTGTGAAATGAGAAAAATGATAACAGTAATAAGATAAGAGTGAAGGTGTGCAAATGTAGATGAAAGTACTCGTGTGCGAGTGAAGATAAAATGCTCGTGTGCAAGTGAAGATAAAAGGGTTCGTGTGCAAGTGGAGACAAAAATGTGTTCGTGTGCAAGTGAAGGTGATAAAAAGGTGCATGTGTGCAAATGAGACAAAAGTGAAAGTGTAACGATAGAGTGGATTGAGAATGCATGAGCCTAGGGAATTCATGCATATTGGGTACGGGGAGACCTAAATCGTGACTTGATTTTCCCTTTGATTAGAAGGCGAAACTAGCGTGCTAAGGCTATCGAGTAGCCACACTCGCTCGTTTCCCTTATCGGAAGGGGACACTCAAGCAAAATGAACCCTATAACTAGTATGGGATGCAAAACCTAAAATGAGGGGAAAGGGAGTCGAGGAGCATGCCAAATGATAAAACTAAGGGAAATGCTTGATATGTAGTGAACAGGCAAATAATGCATTAATGAAAAACAAAGGAAAAATCCTATTGGGTCTAGCGTTGGACTAGCCCTTTCTATGAATTCCTAATGAAATAATGAGCCACAACTAGCGTTGGACTAGTGTGGTGACGTACATTCATCAATTCCATTCATTCATGGTTATGAAAGCAAGTAGACATGCCAAAACGCTCGTAAACACGTAGCACGTAGCACTTAGCATGCTCGACTAGATACAAGAGCCTACTAAAGCAATTTAACACGTAACAACAAAAACAAGCAACCAAGGGGAAGGGGAAATGGACAGATGCTCTCCGAGCCCTATCTATTACAAGCCAAGAGGTGTACACATACCTCATAAAAGCATAAAGGGGAAGGGAAAATGGACCAAATGCTCTTCGAGCCCTATCTATTACAAGCCAAGAGGTGTACACATACCCCATAAAACTTAAATAAAAGTAAAAAGCAAGTAAATGCATGCAAAGAGGTAAGGAAAGCGGAGTAGGCATGCGTATTCACATAACACGTAGGAGCACGTAGGGTCAAATGAAATGCAAATGAAGGATAGAGTGTACCTCCCTTGAAGCGACGCCCTAACGTAGTGAAATTACTAACTTACCCTCCAAAATAATAAAAAGGTCAAGGTACCACTTAAATTATCAAATAATCACACGAAACAAAAATTAAATATGAAAAATGAAAGTTAAACACTAAATTGAGTCAATTAAAGTATTTACATAGACAAACCAACCATGTACAAAGCAATTAATGCAAGAGGGACTTAATTAGAAGGACATGAAAATTTCTGAAAGAGAGTAAAATAAAATACCAAAATTGATGACTTAAGATGAGGCCCATGAAAATCAAATGTAGAAATGTGATTAGAACACAAATCCAAGCTAAAAAATTCTATTAAAACTTATTGAACCTCAAAATGCATCCTAAAATTCACTAAACGTCTTACCCAAAGTCATGTCAAAGCAAACCAAAAGCAATTAAGATTCTAGAATGACAAAAGTGATTAAATTATTCAACTAATTGAACTATAACAAGACAAGGGGGAACTTAGGGGATTAAAGTGCAAGTGTTTTAGGACCTAATTGTAAGAACAAACACATAATTGGGTCACAGCAAGATAAGGGGAAACTTGAAGGATCAATGTGCAAAATTCAAAAGTATTTTCATGCAAAACCCATGCAATCACGTAGAAGGATTTCCTGATGCATTTTTCATCTTGGAACATCAAACTCAAGTTCAACCATATTCCTTAACTAAAACTTTCTTGATCTAAAACTCCAAAACTTTAAACTAGACAACCAAGCATAAAATGGGCATCAAACATACAAAGACATAGAAGAAAATCATGCAAACTTTGGGAATGCTTCATGCAAGCTTACGGATGAAACTAATACAACAAAACCTGCTGCATTTTCGTTTGTTCAAAAACCAGATTTTGAGCACAACTTTGATTGGATAGTTTTCAAACCAACATCACAAATTCAGACTATACAACCCACTTCATAGTCACTACCATTCAAACAAGCAGGAAACTTAGCAAGATCTAGTGCAAAAAATCTGGAAAAAACATGCAAAAATGGCTCGGCAAAACAGATTGATTATTTTCCAGCCACAGCTTATCATGCAAACCAGATTTTTGATTCAACTACATGGCTTTGGTTGGATAATTTCCAATCCCAACATCATAACTCTAACTAAACAACAAGTTACTTAACCTTAACTCCAAACAAACAAGAACAATAAAGGAGCTAATGCATTGCAAAATTCTGGACAGACATTCATGTGGAATGGTTCGGCAGCCTAAAGTTCATTTTTCCAGCAAAACATTCGGCCATTGCTCCCGTAATTCAGGTTTTAAACATGCAAACTCAAACACCTAACCTCCTATTTCCTTTCCCTCAAAACAGATTAAACATGCAACTTAGGGGGAAAGGACTTGGAGAGCAACTACGGAAGAGAAAATAGAACAGAAAATGCAATTCCATGAGATGCAAACCGTAATGCAGCCTCTTGACAAAAATGGTTCCAGCTAACCAAGGAACTACGGTTTCATGCAACAGGAGAGGAGGCCTTGAGACACTAAGACAGACTTATGACATCTCAAGCACAATGCTAACGAGGAGAACAATATGGGCAGAAATGTGGACATGTACAAAACCCACAAAGAAACGAAAAAAAACTATCAACAAGCTCAAGTGCAGACCAGCAAACTTTTCATTTTGTTGTACATGTCCAAAGAGTCTCAGCATTCACATCCATCCAAAAAGTCTCAGCATTCAGCAGGTAAGTTAGAAAGGCACGAAACAAAGGAAACCATGAAGGGGAAGAAACGAACAAGAGGAAGCAGCGCATAAGAACCAATGACTGGTTTGCTGTCCACTTTCACCAGAAATTTACCACCTCAAAGAACAGGTTCAAGCAAGACTCCGTTTCTAGAAGGGCTTTGACTGGGCATTTCTAGACTAAACAAACGTAACCAAGACAATTAACGACAACGACAACAACAAAGAGGAACAGACGCGGCCTGGTCGCAGCTTCTGCTGCAACTTCGCAGCTCAAATCACACCAAGGAAATGCCGAAACTTTGTATAAAACTTATTCGTTTTATCAACCTAGTCCACATGCCTCCAAACATCAGTTTTAGCATCAAAGAAAACAAAAGAATGCAGCACAGAAAACATCAACATTCATTCCAACCGAACCCATAACCATTCTAGCGCAAAGAACCAGAACAGAAAAAAAACGTAAACATAGTTTGTCATGGGTAAAATGGAATGACCCTCTTATCATGTTTCATTCCCTTTGGCAGCCAAGAAACATTAATTAATGCAAAGTCATCTTCATGCCATCTTAATTAATCAGCAAACGACAGCAAAAACATCAAACAGACACAAACTTCAGTAACACAAAAGGGTCTACCTGTACGGTTGCAACAGGCCGAGGGTTTGAAGCTGGTTATAGCAGACTCTAAATCTGTCTCTTAAAAGGTCCTTCACTCCTTTGAATCGTAGACAAACAGCGCCTGGAGGGAGGAGCAACGAATCACTGAGACAGGCCAAGCAAAGCTGGGAAAAGTTCCACCTTTCTGCTGCGATTGCCTTCCAGATTCCGCACCCCCTCTCTGCTTGCTTCCTTCTTGGCCGAAAGTTTCTCACTTTCTCCGTTACTCTCCTCCTAATCTCCCTGGTTTCTTTCGTCTCAGCCTCCAACCGTCAAAGCTCTCTCCTTTTTCTTTCTTTTGTTGCCTTCTAAACCTCCCCGTTGATCCCTCACTCTCTCTTCGTAGCCCTCTGCCCAGTTTTCAGCCGTCAATCCTTTATCCCCCTAAAAAAAAAACCTCTGTTGCGGCTACCTTTCTTCCCTTTTATATCTACTTCCCGATTCTCCTAAACCCTTATCTCAACGATGAGGATGAGGGGCTTGTTACCCCTGTAAGATCCAGCCCTCCAATTGTCTGCTGTGAGTGTCCTTTGCACGCTGCAAAAAATTGCAGCGTGCATGCCGCGACAAGCTTTTTTTTTTTTTTTTTTTTTTTTTTTTTAGAATTACAGAAAAAGATGAAATAAAATAATAAATAACAAAAATACACAAACCAGGCAATAATAATAATAACAAAACAAACAAAAAATAATTTTAAACAAAACTAACAACAATGGTCATTTTTAATTTTTAATTTTGTATTTTTCATCATTTTCTTTTTCTCAAAATAACTTAATAAAAATAACTAATGTGCCCAAAGATTGAATTTAAAAAAATAAACACATTTTTGTGAACAAATTTTCCTTTTTTCTCTTTTTCTCTTTTTCCCTTTTCCAATCCAACTAAAGCCTATTTTTTGAAATTTTCTTCTTTTTCCCCTTTTTGTGATTTTCATTTTCATTTTTCTTTCAAGAAAGCATTGAATAAAAACAAAATGACTAAAATGATTTTTCTTTTCTTTCTAAAAACTTAAAAACTAAAAAACTAAAAAAAACTAAAAACTAAAAACTAAAAACTAAAATCTAAAACTTAAAAGTGATTAAAACCTAAAATGACAAAATAAAAATGAATAGACAAACTAAAAGGGCAAAATGAATAAAACTAAAATAAAATAACAACTAAAAATGCAAAACACACAACAATGAACTAAATGCAAGCGATCTAAAATAAAAATCATGAAGTAGACGCCACATACAAATTATTCAAAATTTGGTGTCTACAGTTTGCCCCTCTTTGTCTGAGTTTTGAAAAAACTTGGGACAAAGAAGTAGACACCAAATACTTACCTGTGTTATTGGGCTGCAAAATGATTCCAACGAACAAGAATTCTAAAAAAATGGGACTGACCCGAACATGAATGTAAAAAATGGGATAGACCCGAACAGAAATTTAAATTTGGGATAGACCCGGACAGAAATGTAAAATTGGGATAGACCCACGGGATAGACCCGGACAGAAATTTAAAATTGGGATAGACCCACGGGATAGACCCGGACAGAAATTTAAATTTGGGATAGACCCACGGGATAGACCCGGACAGAAATTTAACTTTGGGATAGACCCACGGGATAGACCCGGACAGAAATTTTAACTTGATAGACCCGGACAGAAATTTTAAAATTGGGATAGACACCACGGGAAGACCCGGACAGAATTTAAATGTGGATAGACCCACGTTAGACCGGACAGGAAATTTAACTTGGGATAGACCCACGGATCAGACCCGGACAAAAATTTAAACATTGGATAGACCCACGGATAGACCCGACAGAAATTTAAATTTGGATAGACCCACGGATAGACCGACAGAAATTTAAAATCGGGATAGACCCCGGAAGACCGGGACAGAAATTTACTTTGGATAGAACCCACGGATAGGACCCGGACAGAAATTTAAAATTGGATAGAACCCACGGATGACCCGGACAGAAATTAAATGTTTGGGATAGACCACGGATAACCCGGACAGAAATTTAAAATGGGATAGACCCACGGGATAGACCCGGACAGGAAAATTTAAAACTTGGATAGACCCACGGGATAGCGCCGACATAAATGTAAATTTGGGAGAGACCCACGATAACCCGGACAAAATGTAAATGGGATAGACCCACGGTATTAGACCCGAACAGAAATTTAATATGGGCATAGACCCACGGGAAGAACCTGGGACAGAGATTTAAAATTGGGGATAGACCCACGGGAAGACCCGGACAGAAATTTTAAATTGGATAGACCCACGGGATAGACCCGGACAGAGATTTAAAATTGGGATAGACCCACGGGATAGACCCGAACAGAAATTTAAAATTGGGATAGACCCACGGGATAGACCCGGACAGAAATTTAAAATTGGGATAGACCCACGGGATTTTTAAACAATGAATTGAGTTCTTATCTGAGAGTAATTCAAACTTTTGTACCAAGAGGGAGATTTGGATCTCTATGGCTAGAACGATAGCTGATGTTGTTCCTTATGACCCAATCTTTGCCAAATTATCACTCCGTCTTTGCTTACTGGGGAACTTTTCTGACGTCGATTCAGGTGCTAAAAGAAGTGTGGTTGTTTGTGTTTGTAAATGCAATGTTCCTGCAAGACAAGAAGAAATAATGGACTTGCCACCATCGTTCGATCCGGCTTGCCTTGAGAATCGTGTAAACATGAGTCTTTTGATGCCTTTGCCAACTTTTGCTGCGGCATCTGCCTTGGTTGAATTTGTAATTTTGAAACCTTTCGATTCCGGAGACCAATAAAGTGCGCATTTTCATGTCACCAAATCCATGTAGCAGATTGGTTGTATTTTACTCACTTTAAAAGATGATTGAATCCCATATTCTTGCACAAACCTTAGGGTTTATCATTCATCCGAATCCAATGGTAAAAGAATGATGCATGAAAAAATCAAAATATATGGAAGGTGATTTCCTATGTTCTGCATGGAATGAATATGTCAAAGAATGTAAAACACATCCAAAAATGCCATGAATACAAGCACATGAGAAAAGATGTATTTGGAAAAGAATATTTTACAAAGCAAAACAGTTTTGGCCAACAGATGTCATTTTCAAATCTTTGGATATTTTTGTTCTGGAATTTAATATTGGCAGAAGTATGACAAAAATGAGAAGAAATCCAAATGAACCAAGTCACCAGCTGTTCCTCCTCGTGCTTGCTCGTTGCAAACAACTTGCCTTGGCGCCCTTTCGGGTTTTCACCAAGGTTGCCCCCACCCCTTTTGTTTTTGTTTTTGTTTTGTCTTTTCTTTCTTTCTTTCTTTCTTTCCCTTTTTCCTTTCTTTTCCTTCCTTCTTCGAGGCGCCCTTTCGGGTTTTCACCCTAAAAAAAACGAAATATCTCGACCATGATCGACTCAGAAATGTGAGTTAGAGATTTCAGGCATCAGTAAAATGCACTTCCCTTGTAAGATTAGGCGAAGGCCTTATGAACATCACTTGCCAGTTGATTAGCAAAATTCCTAATAGAAATACAACAAGTGACGAAAGCCAGGACTTTGGGCTTTTGTAATGAGGTCAGGTGGGGTGTTTTCAAGAAAAGTTGAGGCTTGAAAGCAAATTTGATGAGAGGTGTGAAATAACCTGAGATTGCATCATTTTGAGATCATCTCCGAATTTTGAACAAAACTGAGGAAATTTGCCCCAGTTTAATTGAATTCTTCTCTTTGTGCTTTTCATTGCATTTTTCACTTTTGCATTTTTCTTCAAAAACTAAATTTGCCCCAGTGTGGGGTTCTCTTTTTCTTTCTGATCATTTTTCAAAATGAATTTGCCCCAGTGTGGGGTTTCCTTTTCTTTCCGATCATCTCTTTTCAAAATGAATTTGCCCCAGTGTGGGGTTGGCAATTCTCAGGGGCTGCCAAACGAAAATTTGTCAATTCTGATGGCTCAAAGGGGACAAGTAGGGATAAAATGCTTTAAATGTAAAAGAAGAGGGCCTGACTTGCATTTCGCCATTTGCATTAATTTCTAAGGAAAATTTGCATGATCAAATGAAAATCTTCTTGCACATATCTGATTTGATGGGTTGAGGGAATGTTTGACCATCCATCTCCGCCAAAATGAGTATTCCGCCAGGTAATACCTTTTGGACAACGAACGGCCCTTTCTGATTTTGGGCGAATTTGTCTCTGCCTTCGTCTTGTATTGGCGAAGTTTACTTGAGTGCTTTGTCGCCTTCCTCAAAATGTATGCTGATGAAACTTCTCGTCGTAGGCTCAGGCCAGGCGTGTTTGTAACATTTCATGACAAACGGCATTCTCGGCTGAACTCCCATTAGAATGTGCAAAGATAGAATTTCTGCTACTGCAAACGAGACTGCCTCCAACCATCTGTACACCTTGACACATAGTCAAACTCTTAATCATCTCCTTTTCTGCTTTTGTTCAAACGAATGCTGATTTATGTCCTTTTGACCTTATTCTCAGTGCCAATGTGAACAATTGCTATGGCTTCTAGGTTTGGTTCGAATTTCTCCTCGTTTTGTTCAAGATTTTTTTGAAAAAGAATCAAATACTTTCTCATTATCACTCTTGCTTTGAAATTTGGGTTCCAAAATTCTCAAGTCGTGAGTGAGATAGAGATTGCCATTATTGAATTCCAGAAAAGTGATATCCAAAGGGTCAAATAATGTTATCTTTGGTCATTGGAAAGAATTAACGAATTTGGAATAATAAGCAAACCAATATACAACAAACAAATGAACAAGCAATATGACCGAAACAAACGAATAAACAAAATAACCTGACAAGAATGACTTGTGCATTTTCATAAAACCTTTGATTGAAAGCAAATGAAATAAAACTTAAAAAAATATTTACATGCGCAAATTTAGTCAAAAGTAAAGATGTTTTCATTAGCTAATTACAGATGCAAAAGTTTTTTCCTCATGAATTCGCATGAATGACAAACCCCTTTAGGTTTACCGAAACTCCTTTTGAATGGGTAGAAATTCAGCTGTTCAATTGGAAATTGATCCTTCAGGGATGTAGGAGAATTCTGCATCATTTCCAAACACCTCAGCCTCACTTGACAGGTTTTTAGCAGGCTCTTTAAATTCTGTATTGTCTGTAATAACCCCAATGGTGTTATCATACTCTGGCAGGGGGTTCTTATCCACATTTGGCGCTTGTGCCTCTTTTCTTCTAATCACAATCTCTCCAGCTTCAATCATGTCTTGAATTTTATGCTTGAGTGCTTTACACTCAGCAATAGGATGGCCGGGTGCCTCTGAATGATAAGCACAGACAACTTGTGGGTTATACCCAACGGGTATGCCATACGGATAGGTTGGAGGGGGAATGACACCTATTTTCCCGGCAGCCTTCAATTGGTCATATAATTGATCCAAAGGCCTATCGAGATTGGTGAACGTGCGGTTACGTCCTGGGTTGTTGGCTTTAGGGAGTTGAGGATAGTTGTAAACGGGTCTGTTTGGCGGAGGCATTCTTGGATTGAATGGAGGCTGATGACGATTTTGGTGAGGATTTGGTTGAGAAATTTGAAAAGGAGCTAAAGGTGGGTTAGGATAGCTTGGGCGAGGTCGAGGATAATTGGTGTTGGTGTGACAAACAGGATGAATGTTTGAATAGTAAGGGTAAGGGTTGGAGTAAGTAGGGTATTGTCGAGGTCTGGGCTTTGAGACAGGGTTTCGATCCCAGGCAAAAGCGATTTCCCCCTCTTTCTTTTGGAATTGCTTCTTCCCATTACTACCTTGGCTTTGCAAAGCATCCAACTGCGATTTGAGGGCAGACACATTAACAATCTTTCCAGCCTTCACGAAATCATCAAATTCCTCAAGCTTATTAACAATTGCGGCAAATGAGCATCCAGTCATGCGAAAAATTTCTTCAAAGTATGGCGGATCATGTGCCTTAATGAAAGTGCGTATGATTTCGTCCTCCGTCATTGGTGGCTCGACTTTTGCAGCTATCTTCCTCCACCTCTTGGCATAAGTCTTGTGATCTTCAGATGGCTTCCTCTTTGTCCCTTCCAACGTGGTTCGTGTTGGAGCCAGCTCGCAATTGTACTCGTATTGCCTTACAAAAGCGTTGGACAAATCAAACCAGGTTTTCACGTCTTCAAGTTTCAGGTTGGAATACCAGTCAAGCGCATCCCCTTCCAGACTCTCGGGGAACAACCTTAAAGGCAAATTCTCATCGTCCACGGGCTTTCCCAATTTGTTGGCAAATAGTCGGAGATGTGTCTTGGGATTACCCGTCCCATCATATTTGTTAAATTTAGGGGTTTTGAACCCCTCAGGCAACTGCACGCTCGGAAAAAGGCACAATTCGTCATAATCCAGGACTCCCTGCTTATTCAACCCCTGGCTCTTCCTTATAAATTCATCGAAACGATCTAGACGTTTGAGCAACTTCATATCAATCGGAGCAGAAGATTCACCCATTTCAGGCTTGTTTTGGAAAGTGTGCTCCGGTATCACGGGTTCTGCGGTGGTTTGATAAAAAACTGGTGGGTTCAGATGCATGTTTGGGTCGCCTTGAGGCTGAAATCCTTGCCCATAAGGAGGATAGAAAGGCGGATTTTGCGTAAAAGCATATTGCGGATTTACAGTCCCCTCAAACGTAGTTTGAAATAGAGGAATAACAAATGGTTCGGATTGTGGTTGTGTAGCGGGTACAGGTTCAGGTCGCACTCCGCTACTAACGAGCTCGTCAATCAACTTCTTTTGAGCGGCCATTTCGGATGCCATTTCTCCAAATCTTGTGAGTAATTCAGTCAACTGAACCCCAGGACTTGCAGCTTCCGGCTGGGTAGTTGCAACGGCCTTATCGGATGATTCTGGTTGGGTACTCATGTCTACACGATTCCCTTGGGCCTTACTTCGGGATCGCGTAATAATGGAGCTTTTCCGAAAAGCTATTTTTGAAATTTTACCTGAGAATGCAAAAGACTTCTTTAGATAAACCAATCGTTATTAGATTTCTGCAATTTATTCAAAAGGGAAAAAGAAAAAGGCATTAGTTAGTAATTATTCAAACAACTCGGATGCATGTCCTATGGGGGACCCTTTTTGTGCCAAGGGTAGGCCTAGCATGAAAATGCAATCCTCTAGGGTAGGCACCATACCATACCTGATGGATCCGATCAACTCATTGAGTGAGAAATAATTTTGAAAGAATTTGGTCAATTGGAGTGACGAGAAATTTGTCAAAATGAGGTCAACGTCCGAATGGATTGATCACTTTTGATCGATACAAGAATTTGCAAAAACGCACGGGTTTGACCTTGACGAACTTCCTATCGAGAAGATTGGAATTCGTTGACAAAATTTTCCTCAGTGTAACATGAGTCAAAAACCCAAATGATTAAATAGTTGAATATAATGGATGGTTTCCTCAAAAATTGACTAGACTTCCCAATTTGGAATTCGACATTGAAATCCTAATTGGTCAAATGAAATTGACAATTTATTGAAAATCGACCGGATTACCCTAAAAGGGAAACAGGTCAAATGAATTCAAAGGAATTTATCCAAAATTAATCAAATCACCCTAACAAGGGTAAATCGATCAAATAGATTGAACGAAACTTGATCTATTCAAAAATCGGCTCGGTTGCCCTAAAAATGGGTAAATTGGCCAAATGAATGATTGATTCAAAAATCAGCCGAATGACCCTAAAAAGGGTAAATTAGTCAAATGAATTGACGATTTATTCAAAATTGACCGGATGACCCAAAAAAGGGTAAATTGGTCAAATGACCCTAAAAAGGGTAAATTGGTCAAATGACCCTAAAAAAGGGTAAATTGATCAAATGACTTGACGATTTATTCAAAAACGACCGGATGACCCTAAAAAGGGTAAATTGATCAAATGACTTGACGATTTATTCAAAAACGACCGGATGACCCTAAAAGGGGTAAATTGGTCAAATGATTTGATAATTTATTCAAAATCGACCGAATGACCCTAAAAAGGGTAAATTGGTCAAATGAATTGGATGAAATGAATTTATTCAAAAATGATTAAATTGTACTAAAAGTGAATGAATTGAAAAAAATGGATTGGATAAGATGGATGATTTGTTCAAAAATCGATTGAATTATTCGCCCACTGGGTGGTTTCAAGAAATCATTACAATGCCTTGGTCTATGAGCCTCTAAAATCAAAATTTAGCCTCTATATTTATCGTCTCAACAATGAGGAATCATTTGTGAATATTCTTGGAATTAATGTCCTTTTATGCAAGGGAATTTTACCAATTTTGAGAAAATGGCCAAAAAGTGATTATTAGATGCTCATATTCCAAAAATTGCTTCATGAAAATGATCGGATCTTTACCTTACCTTGTGCGCTACCCCTTCGGATGATACGAGAAAGGTAAACGTGCAAGTCTCATTTGGATTATACATCCGAGACACGGGGTGGTTTATTCCTAACACGGGATCCCCTAAATGGCATTCCCTTTCTAGGGTTTATGCGTGATGCCAGTTTATTAAAGCAATGTAAATATGCAACAAATATGGCCTAGAGGACAAAATAATGCAACGGGGGGAAAGGGTCTAAACATGAAATGTATTTACTGAAAGGTAAGTGCAAAGACTGAAATTTAGACATGTGAGCTATCTAGTGGGTGAGTCACTAAAAGAGTGCCAAAGAGGCCCCTTATTGCTAAGGCACATGAATGCAATCCAAGAAAACAAAATAATGGTTAGTGCAATTGATAGTACACATAACACATTGGGAGCAATTAAGAAAAGAAATACGATAAAAACCAATAAAAGGGGTGGAACCCCTTCCCTCGTGCCTAATTGTGCTTAAAAAAGGGTGAGGCTGACTCTACCCTAGGCAAATGCTAACATGGATGCATGAGGTTTGGTTCATTAATGCCTAGACTCGATAAAGCTTCGGCTCCCAAGCCTTCAGACCTAAAGGCGAAGGGTCATCACTCCCAGGGCCTTCGATCGGTGGCTCGAGTGATCCCTTAGGTAGCGCTATGGGCGCAGAGCACACCAGCCGCCTACCCAAGGCAATCGATCCTAATCCTACAAGGCGGTGTGGGATGGCGCCCACGAAAAATAAAATAAAATGGGATAAAAGCAAGTAAACGTGCACGTATGAAGTGTTCCCCTATTTTGAGGGAAGGGGTGAGAACCACGCGAGGCTCTAAAGGTGACACACACCCCCCCCAAATGCAATGCAAGCGCGAGATAACAAGTAAACATTCATTCAAACATACATTCATGAGTCGAGGGATTGGTTTGATTACGTGCATAAGACAAAAGGTCCTAAAAATGAAAAATGCAATCCTAATATCCACATGCTATGCATAGAAATGGTAGAAAAAGAAAACGAATGGTTAAATCAAAATGCTTGGACCCACTTAGGAAGTCCCCAGTGGAGTCGCCAACTGTCGCGCCCCACTTTTCGAATGATGTGGTGTGAATGTGATGTGTGATGTGTGTGTGAAGTGTGGTGTGAACGTGTGCAAAATGGAAAGTAAAAAGGCCATGGGACTTTGGAAAGCGACGATTTGGCCAAATGAAATTTTAAAAAGGGTTTTTTAAATATGAAGACGGAGTCGCCACTTGGTATAGATTTGGGGTGTACCAAGTCACCCAAAAAGTGTTTTTAAAGACAAAGTAGTAAAAACCCTTTTTTAAAACGACTCCTAGTCCACGTAAGCCAAAGAAAAAGGTTCGGGGGTCACGTTTGACAAAGGGGAAGGCAAGGATAGAATCCAAGGCACCCCTTTGACCTAGCCAAGGCTAGTTGCGCGACTTAACCTTACCTTTCCTAATTTTCTACCCAATATATGTTCGCACGTTGGACATGACTATATGAATGCAAAAACCTAGACCTAGGGGGATCGGGGGAAATTTCTCTTCAAAGGTTGAGTGGTGCCAATCACATTAACTGTGAAGCCCAATAATGATCCTTTTGGAGAGGTCACACCTAAACCTAAATGACGTGAAAAATGAGTGGAATGCATGCCATGTGAAAGTGTGAGTTTGTGTGAAATGAGAAAAATGATAACAGTAATAAGATAAGAGTGAAGGTGTGCAAATGTAGATGAAAGTACTCGTGTGCGAGTGAAGATAAAATGCTCGTGTGCAAGTGAAGATAAAAGGGTTCGTGTGCAAGTGGAGACAAAAATGTGTTCGTGTGCAAGTGAAGGTGATAAAAAGGTGCATGTGTGCAAATGAGACAAAAGTGAAAGTGTAACGATAGAGTGGATTGAGAATGCATGAGCCTAGGGAATTCATGCATATTGGGTACGGGGAGACCTAAATCGTGACTTGATTTTCCCTTTGATTAGAAGGCGAAACTAGCGTGCTAAGGCTATCGAGTAGCCACACTCGCTCGTTTCCCTTATCGGAAGGGGACACTCAAGCAAAATGAACCCTATAACTAGTATGGGATGCAAAACCTAAAATGAGGGGAAAGGGAGTCGAGGAGCATGCCAAATGATAAAACTAAGGGAAATGCTTGATATGTAGTGAACAGGCAAATAATGCATTAATGAAAAACAAAGGAAAAATCCTATTGGGTCTAGCGTTGGACTAGCCCTTTCTATGAATTCCTAATGAAATAATGAGCCACAACTAGCGTTGGACTAGTGTGGTGACGTACATTCATCAATTCCATTCATTCATGGTTATGAAAGCAAGTAGACATGCCAAAACGCTCGTAAACACGTAGCACGTAGCACTTAGCATGCTCGACTAGATACAAGAGCCTACTAAAGCAATTTAACACGTAACAACAAAAACAAGCAACCAAGGGGAAGGGGAAATGGACAGATGCTCTCCGAGCCCTATCTATTACAAGCCAAGAGGTGTACACATACCCCATAAAAGCATAAAGGGGAAGGGAAAATGGACCAAATGCTCTTCGAGCCCTATCTATTACAAGCCAAGAGGTGTACACATACCCCATAAAACTTAAATAAAAGTAAAAAGCAAGTAAATGCATGCAAAGAGGTAAGGAAAGCGGAGTAGGCATGCGTATTCACATAACACGTAGGAGCACGTAGGGTCAAATGAAGTGCAAATGAAGGATAGAGTGTACCTCCCTTGAAGCGACGCCCTAACGTAGTGAAATTACTAACTTACCCTCCAAAATAATAAAAAGGTCAAGGTACCACTTAAATTATCAAATAATCACACGAAACAAAAATTAAATATGAAAAATGAAAGTTAAACACTAAATTGAGTCAATTAAAGTATTTACATAGACAAACCAACCATGTACAAAGCAATTAATGCAAGAGGGACTTAATTAGAAGGACATGAAAATTTCTGAAAGAGAGTAAAATAAAATACCAAAATTGATGACTTAAGATGAGGCCCATGAAAATCAAATGTAGAAATGTGATTAGAACACAAATCCAAGCTAAAAAATTCTATTAAAACTTATTGAACCTCAAAATGCATCCTAAAATTCACTAAACGTCTTACCCAAAGTCATGTCAAAGCAAACCAAAAGCAATTAAGATTCTAGAATGACAAAAGTGATTAAATTATTCAACTAATTGAACTATAACAAGACAAGGGGGAACTTAGGGGATTAAAGTGCAAGTGTTTTAGGACCTAATTGTAAGAACAAACACATAATTGGGTCACAGCAAGATAAGGGGAAACTTGAAGGATCAATGTGCAAAATTCAAAAGTATTTTCATGCAAAACCCATGCAATCACGTAGAAGGATTTCCTGATGCATTTTTCATCTTGGAACATCAAACTCAAGTTCAACCATATTCCTTAACTAAAACTTTCTTGATCTAAAACTCCAAAACTTTAAACTAGACAACCAAGCATAAAATGGGCATCAAACATACAAAGACATAGAAGAAAATCATGCAAACTTTGGGAATGCTTCATGCAAGCTTACGGATGAAACTAATACAACAAAACCTGCTGCATTTTCGTTTGTTCAAAAACCAGATTTTGAGCACAACTTTGATTGGATAGTTTTCAAACCAACATCACAAATTCAGACTATACAACCCACTTCATAGTCACTACCATTCAAACAAGCAGGAAACTTAGCAAGATCTAGTGCAAAAAATCTGGAAAAAACATGCAAAAATGGCTCGGCAAAACAGATTGATTATTTTCCAGCCACAGCTTATCATGCAAACCAGATTTTTGATTCAACTACATGGCTTTGGTTGGATAATTTCCAATCCCAACATCATAACTCTAACTAAACAACAAGTTACTTAACCTTAACTCCAAACAAACAAGAACAATAAAGGAGCTAATGCATTGCAAAATTCTGGACAGACATTCATGTGGAATGGTTCGGCAGCCTAAAGTTCATTTTTCCAGCAAAACATTCGGCCATTGCTCCCGTAATTCAGGTTTTAAACATGCAAACTCAAACACCTAACCTCCTATTTCCTTTCCCTCAAAACAGATTAAACATGCAACTTAGGGGGAAAGGACTTGGAGAGCAACTACGGAAGAGAAAATAGAACAGAAAATGCAATTCCATGAGATGCAAACCGTAATGCAGCCTCTTGACAAAAATGGTTCCAGCTAACCAAGGAACTACGGTTTCATGCAACAGGAGAGGAGGCCTTGAGACACTAAGACAGACTTATGACATCTCAAGCACAATGCTAACGAGGAGAACAATATGGGCAGAAATGTGGACATGTACACAACCCACAAAGAAACGAAAAAAAACCATCAACAAGCTCAAGTGCAGACCAGCAAACTTTTCATTTTGTTGTACATGTCCAAAGAGTCTCAGCATTCACATCCATCCAAAAAGTCTCAGCATTCAGCAGGTAAGTTAGAAAGGCACGAAACAAAGGAAACCATGAAGGGGAAGAAACGAACAAGAGGAAGCAGCGCATAAGAACCAATGACTGGTTTGCTGTCCACTTTCACCAGAAATTTACCACCTCAAAGAACAGGTTCAAGCAAGACTCCGTTTCTAGAAGGGCTTTGACTGGGCATTTCTAGACTAAACAAACGTAACCAAGACAATTAACGACAACGACAACAACAAAGAGGAACAGACGCGGCCTGGTCGCAGCTTCTGCTGCAACTTCGCAGCTCAAATCACACCAAGGAAATGCCGAAACTTTGTATAAAACTTATTCGTTTTATCAACCTAGTCCACATGCCTCCAAACATCAGTTTTAGCATCAAAGAAAACAAAAGAATGCAGCACAGAAAACATCAACATTCATTCCAACCGAACCCATAACCATTCTAGCGCAAAGAACCAGAACAGAAAAAAAACGTAAACATAGTTTGTCATGGGTAAAATGGAATGACCCTCTTATCATGTTTCATTCCCTTTGGCAGCCAAGAAACATTAATTAATGCAAAGTCATCTTCATGCCATCTTAATTAATCAGCAAACGACAGCAAAAACATCAAACAGACACAAACTTCAGTAACACAAAAGGGTCTACCTGTACGGTTGCAACAGGCCGAGGGTTTGAAGCTGGTTATAGCAGACTCTAAATCTGTCTCTTAAAAGGTCCTTCACTCCTTTGAATCGTAGACAAACAGCGCCTGGAGGGAGGAGCAACGAATCACTGAGACAGGCCAAGCAAAGCTGGGAAAAGTTCCACCTTTCTGCTGCGATTGCCTTCCAGATTCCGCACCCCCTCTCTGCTTGCTTCCTTCTTGGCCGAAAGTTTCTCACTTTCTCCGTTACTCTCCTCCTAATCTCCCTGGTTTCTTTCGTCTCAGCCTCCAACCGTCAAAGCTCTCTCCTTTTTCTTTCTTTTGTTGCCTTCTAAACCTCCCCGTTGATCCCTCACTCTCTCTTCGTAGCCCTCTGCCCAGTTTTCAGCCGTCAATCCTTTATCCCCCTAAAAAAAAACCTCTGTTGCGGCTACCTTTCTTCCCTTTTATATCTACTTCCCGATTCTCCTAAACCCTTATCTCAACGATGAGGATGAGGGGCTTGTTACCCCTGTAAGATCCAGCCCTCCAATTGTCTGCTGTGAGTGTCCTTTGCACGCTGCAAAAAATTGCAGCGTGCATGCCGCGACAAGCTTTTTTTTTTTTTTTTTTTTTTTTTTTTCAGAATTACAGAAAAAGATGAAATAAAATAATAAATAACAAAAATACACAAACCAGGCAATAATAATAATAACAAAACAAACAAAAAATAATTTTAAACAAAACTAACAACAATGGTCATTTTTAATTTTTAATTTTGTATTTTTCATCATTTTCTTTTTCTCAAAATAACTTAATAAAAATAACTAATGTGCCCAAAGATTGAATTTAAAAAAATAAACACATTTTTGTGAACAAATTTTCCTTTTTTCTCTTTTTCTCTTTTTCCCTTTTCCAATCCAACTAAAGCCTATTTTTTGAAATTTTCTTCTTTTTCCCCTTTTTGTGATTTTCATTTTCATTTTTCTTTCAAGAAAGCATTGAATAAAAACAAAATGACTAAAATGATTTTTCTTTTCTTTCTAAAAACTTAAAAACTAAAAAACTAAAAAAAACTAAAAACTAAAAACTAAAAACTAAAATCTAAAACTTAAAAGTGATTAAAACCTAAAATGACAAAATAAAAATGAATAGACAAACTAAAAGGGCAAAATGAATAAAACTAAAATAAAATAACAACTAAAAATGCAAAACACACAACAATGAACTAAATGCAAGCGATCTAAAATAAAAATCATGAAGTAGACGCCACATACAAATTATTCAAAATTTGGTGTCTACAGTGTTCACGTGGAACTGTTTCGATCAACTGCACCTTATAACTCCAATATTTCCCTCGGTTTGTCTGGCCATCGCCTTATCCCTCCAGTGGTAATACTCGAGTATACCGATACGGTGGCCCAAAGTTCCAACCTACCCGACAGAGCCCAGTCCTGGCTCGAGCAGGTTAGCAACCAAGGGCAGGGCCCAGTTTAGCTAAGAGCTTACAACATGCGCAAGTAATCAAATATACCGGTAAACGGTAGAAATTTACAGTTAAACGGTTGAAATTTGTTATTTTAGTAGGTCGAGTGAGATAAAGTACACACTCGCCTTAAAATGATGAAAAATTTCGTAAGAGCAATTATAAGGAACACTTAACTCTTAAACACACAAAAAATATGCGGTAAACATGTAGCAAAACTATTCAAGTCACAAACACCTACAAGGAACACTCACCAAATCAAAAGTGTAAAGCAAGAGCGAGTCAAGATCAAACGGGTTCCTCGAGATCCTCTTGATCACCTGAGACATGTACAATTACAAATCACCTAGGCAATCAACCAAGGTCTAGTAGTATTCCCGCTACTCTCATTTAAGAGATAAAGCGTTCAAATCGAATACAAATATCACTTAATAACTTAATCCACGAGGGTAGCATTTGAAAATATCTAAGAATAAATTAATTTGAGTCAAGTCATGTCCAAAATTCTCCAAGTTGAAGATTAAACAGATCTCTAAGTTTTGGCACGAAAACCAAGAAAGATGGAGGACTAGTTTCTTGTCAAAATTTCCTAGTTGAACGGCCAAGTTTCAAGTATAAGTGAGCTTTCTCATGTTTCAAATTCATTTAGTTAAAGTCTAGTAAAACCGCCAACGGCTCACTAACTTCTTTAGCCACCAATTCAAGTTGTACCCGTAAATCGAGTAAAATTCTCAAGTTCTCTTTTAATAAAAGCCTCACTCAATGTCCATTTTCAACGATTAAATCAAGGGCGTATACTCAAGGGACTATGGCGATAGAAGCTTTGGTTTTCAAATAAGGAAGATAAACACATTTTTACTTGGCAGCTCGGCCAAAACATTTCGAGTATTACTAATTACGTTCACAAGAAACCTTTCAAATCATTCGTTTGAAATACTTGTATTATTGCCAACTTTAGTACAATTATCAAGGCCATAAGAATAGGGGTTGAAGTCCCTAATTTGAGTACGAAGAGAAATACCATTAACCAAGGGAGTTATATGACCAAGTAAATGCATCAAGAGAGGTTTAACCTTCGGAAATCAAGATTGGAAATAAAAGTTCAAAGTTCCAAAGAGACCTTGTATTAAACCATGACAACAAACTTAAAACAGGCCAACAATCACAAAGGAAGGTGGAAAGTTCCTAAAGGAGTAATTTGGTTGAAAACAAAAAATTTTTCAGTTTAGAGTGACACTACTTTGAAAAATCATATCTTGAGTCTCGTAAGTCCAAAAATGGAAAAATTTGTACCGTTGGAAACTAGATCCAAAGTACTAAAAGTTCCTAGAAGATATTTTTCCAAGATTCTAAATGGAAAGCATCCACTTTCAGCTCAAAGGTACTGATTTAAACAAGTAAGATAGGATCAGTCTTGGTTTTCGGTAATATTTAGAAACTTGGCATAATTCACAGAAAGCGAATCATGCTCTGAAATTCGTAACACAATATAAGTTCCAATCAAGGTTTCAAACACAACAAGAGAAACTAAATTCAGAGTTTTGAATATCAAGATACATCAGTCCAAAGTTGGTCGACTTTCATGACCTGTCCAGTCATTTTCCATATTTGCGAAGGCATTTTTGAGGTACCATTTGGCCATCGAAATGGCATTAAAAATATACCAAATTTGGTACATTTAATCTTCCATATGTGAACTACATCTCTACCAAATTTCATGCAAAAAATCACTTGGGAAGGCAGTTAACAAAATAATCAAAGTTCATGAAATTCCCAAAGCAAATATGCCATCTCACCCTTTTCTTTCTTTCCAAACATTTTGCACAATGAAATCAGTTCCAATTCTGTTCATTTTTGGAACCAAGGTCCTTTAAACATTCAACAAGTAATTGATGGTTGATTGACATCAAAATTTTTGAAATAAAACATCCCACAACAAACTAGACCAGTCGGCCAGCAAGAAGGAAAGGTTTTCCAGTTTTCCAGCTCTATCACAGTTTGGAAATTGAACCATATCTCACTCAATACAACTTGAAATTGAGAATGGTTGGTGGTGTTGGAAACTAGGTTCCCAAAAGCTACATTTCATGAGAAAAAATGTTTTCCAAATTCAGTTGACAAGTAGTTCAAATTAAAGCCAAAAGTTGCAGCTTCTCATGTCCATTCGAATGGAACAGGCAGACTGAACAGAACAGAAGAGCCGATTTTATCAATTCACTATGGTTTACTCAGTTTGAACTAGAAAGCGATTTTTATACCGTTAGAAAGCTACGGATGTCTAGTTTTGAATGCCACTGATGGCACTCAATTTTTACTTCCGTACAGAGAGTTTATGTTCAATCAAATATGCACTGTTTGGGCATTCTGTTTACAATTTCCAGGTTCCTTTCAATTTCGAAATTCCAAGTTTTGTTCAACCAAATGAAATGATTTCGGACGAAACTTTGTACACACAAATATACCACATATAACAACCAATTTCGCAGCCAACAAACATCAAAAATTTCGAAATAACCACTGACCAAATAAAAACAGAATTTCGGACAGCACCTCTTCCTCACGGTTTCTCTCTTTCTTTCTCCTCTTCTAGTTTCTTCCATTAAAACTCATCACAAACACACTAACACACACATAAACATCATGACAGCCCTCATTTAACCAATGTAGGAGTTCATAGAGCCCACTTCAACCAACCAAATCCAAGCAACAACAACAATAAGGAGGCTACAAGCTTCAAAACCAAGAAATGAAATAAGAAAGCAAGAGTTTTGGTGAGATGTTTATACCTTCAAAACCCAAGAAGAAACCCTATATTTTTGTTGTGAGAAACTCCTTAAAACAGCCCCTAACCAGCCACCCCTCTCTTCCCTTCAAGCTAGAGCAAGAACCCAAGGAGTTTGATGGTTGGATAATGTTCTGCAGGCAAAATGGAAGCTAGAAGTGAGGAGTTCTCTTCTTCCCTTTCTTGTCTTGAGGGCTGGCCAAATGGAATGAGAGAGAGAAGGGTTTGGTGGTCCAATTCTTGGAGAGCAAGAATGAAGAATTGTGTTGGAGAAGCTAACTTAAAGTTGGTGCATAAAGTCAACCCTTAATAGTGACTCGATAGGGTTTCGTACTACCACTTTCTCTCTCGTTTGGTACACTTATTGTGAGAACCCGTATTGCCCTAATATTTTCCTAGGGTTTTTCCCCTTTAATTGCATGTTTTCTGCATTTTCTGGCTTAGGAAAAATTTCTTGGTGGATTTTATGAGTAAATATAGTTTTGAGATGATTTTTCTAGCATTGGGTAGTTTTTGAAAAAGTACGGATAGAATATGGACGTGGGCCCCACTAGTGCGATAAGTTCGGAAAAATTCGGCCAATAAGGTTAAGTTTCGGATACTGTGTAAAATTTATCGGGTGTTAAGAGATAAGTAGAGTGTGTGAAATGATTGATGTGAGAGAGAAAAGAAAGGATAGGAATGCATTAATGGTGGTGACAAGTGTCACCATTTCATTGGAGAAGATTTATGAATTTCTATTTCATTTTTTGACTTTTGACCAAACTTGGTTAAATATCTTAAAAATTGCCCAAAAATCACCATTTCTTACCTTTGGATGGCCGGCCCTCTCTAGCAAGAAGGAAGACAAAACTCTTCAACATCTTGGCAAATTCCTAGCTCAAATCATCCAAACTACTTGCCTAAATTAGTTTTTACTCCATAAAATTCCTTCCTTGGGTGCTAGTAGGTAGTTTAGTGAAGTTTGTTTGAAGAGCTAAGGTGTCCAACATCTCTATCTCTCTTGGTTACTAGGTGAGTGGTGTGTGAATTCCCTCTTGCACTTAATGAAGCTTAAGTTATGCTTATTAGTGATCAAAGTGCTGAAATTTCTGGTTTTTATCTTGGTTTGAAGTGATTTGGTGAAGTTTTTATTTTATTGATGATTTTTCTGGTTTAATTGGATTATGATGGTGTGGTTGTTTATGATGATTGGCAATGGCCTATAATGACACTAGTAGGTGTGCATAGTTGATAATTGCAATCAATTTTGGATTTGGAAGAATTTCTGGAAAATTAGGGTTCTTGGTTCTTCATTTTGTCCGAAATTTTAGGTCATAGATAGAGGCCGAATTGGACTTTGTTCAAAACATGAAAGTTGTAGGTATTGATGATTTTGAAGTGCCTGCAAAATTTCAGGGCATTTGGAGTAGTGTAGAGTGAGTTATGCCGTTTTTACTGTTGCTGTTCTGGGTGAACAGAATGTGCGAACTGCGATAGTAATTGCCTATTTTGACTGGAATTTCTTTGGATTTTGATGATGGTGTCTTCTGATGAAATGTAGCTTGATGTCTTAGCTTTCATATGCCTTTGGAATCAATGCATTTGGACCTGTATAGACTGACTTGGACTGATTACAGTTTTGTGTGATTTGGGAACCTGCAATTACGGTTCAGGTTGTGGTATTCTGCATTTTTGACCTAGTTGTGCTAGGATTTGGACTGAGAGGCCTTCTACATTGTTGTAGCCCTGTCTTTTAGCTTCGAGATGGTGGGTCTTACACCCTCATCCGATAAGCGTAGCGTATTTTGTGCCATTACCGCATACGGAGGCCAAAACTGTTTTTGTTGATTGATCAAATGAGTTATATTTTCTGATTTTCTGGTTTGCTATTATGCTTATATGTATGTATATGAAACCCTATTGGGGTTGTGATTGGCATGGCTTTATGATTCGTTATCGAGTCTCATTGTACTTGTTTGCCTGTTTTAAGGCTTACTCTTATTCCGGTCATTTCCTAGCTAACTTTTGTACTTGTATTACTTGGAGCCTAGTGAACGGCTTTTGGGAAATGAGATGACTTTTGTGTGAGGTTTTGGGACTGCTTTGAGGAAATAATGAAGCCTTAATGGCTGGAAAAGTAAGAAATTTAGGGGAAATGCTGTCCGATTTTCTAGGCCGTTTGGTTCTTTAAGTTGGATTTGCCTTTTGATGGAAATGAAGGGCTTTTGGGTTGTTGACCCTAGGTCTTCATGTTCTCTTTTTGTTTCCAAGAAAATCATGTTTTTGCACCCTTGCATTAGTATTTTTTTTTGGGCAAGGCGTACGACGTGTAGTCGAGCCTCACTTGTGCATTCCGTTTACTCGATTTTGGATATGAAACCTTCAATTGGTTTATTTTGATTATTTTAGGGTTTCTTGGCGATTAAGGCCAATCTGAAGTGAAACTTTTGAAGTTGAATCGGTGAGTGTACCACTGCCTGCTACCCATTATGTGAAATATCTGAATATCTGAATACTTGATTTATGACTATTGAAGCCAAATACTGTTTTGATAAAATGGAGGCGAGGGTGTACTTTATCACACTCGTTCTCTGGTCTGTTCATATGCCAATTTTGAACGCGTATCTGAATCTGCTATCTGTATCTGTATCTGTATCTGTTATCTGTATCCGGATCTGTATCTGTTCTGACGTCGTTTGGAAGCTTGAGTCCAACGACCTTTCTGTGACCTATGAGCTCAAATCCTGTGGCTAAGTTATTCGAGTCGGGCCGGCAAGGGCCTGGACGATTAGATAACGAACCACGGTAGTCTGTTTTGGGATCTTTGGGTATTGAGACCCTTGATTCCGGGTATACTCGAGTATTACCATTTCTGTTCAGTTACGGTGAGCGGGCCCGGTAAAGGGGTGTTTGGTGGACGGAATTCGGTGTAAAGAGGGGTCTACGGACGCGTTGGTTCGATATACATTGACGGAGAGTCAACCGGTTTGGATCAAGTACTGCGCTGGGAAATTTGGCTCCTGAGAGCCATCCGTATCCTTCTGATTTGAATCATTGGTTCTTTTGCTTTACATCTGACATGTGTATCTGCTTTGTTAAATGTGAAATGCCATGATTTTAATGCTATCTGTTTGGTACCTCATTGAGCGCAAGCTCACCCCTTTCTATTCCCTTTTGTTTTCCTTACAGGAAAATAAACACTTTTGGTCTGGATTTGACAAATGGCTGCCAAATTGAGCTAGTTAAACATATCCTTTGTATAGCTCATGTAGTAAAACCCTAAGTGGACTTTTGAGGCGTTTTCTCTTTTGATTTGGCAAACCGTGTATATGTATGAACTTTTGAAAACTTATGTATGTCATTGTGGATTGTAATCGCTAAAGTTCAGATGTGAATGTTTGTTGGCTATTTCGGTTGGGTTCTGACGGGTCGGTCACTATTCATGGCCGACTCCGGATTTCATTTTTTTACTTTGGATTATTTTACCTTTTAGTAAGTTCCGAAACGCATTAGATAGCTCTTTTCTGCATCGTGAGTCCTGGCGAGAGCTGGGCAGGCAGTCCGCTCACCCCTTTGGTTCGCCTTAGGGGAAAGTGGGGCTGTTACACTTATGCACTAATCTTCCAAGGTACCTCCTTTAATATGGTAATTACTCACCCTTAGTCGTCTAATATTAATTCTTCAAATCTCCAATTAGTCGTACTGGCGCGACTTTCGGGAAACTATTGATGCCCGCACCGTAAAAGCTTAATTTGAACTCACTCACATCTAATCCCTCAATTAACTTTTCTTAGTCTGCTATTGATCATTCTTAATTCTCCAAAACTAATGCACTCTCGAATCGAATATTATCTCGAAAAACGTGTACTCGTTATTTCTCACTAAACGAGCAGTAGAAAAATTAAATTTGCTAACAAAACGTTTTAAATTTATAAAAGGGACATTTTTGCATACAAATGGACTTAAAACGGGTGAAATAAATTATTTGGGGTAAACGGGTGAATAAATAATTAAATAAGCCAGTAAAATAAAATAAAAATAAGAAAACAAAATTCAGATCCTCACAACCTTCCCTCCTTAAAAGAATTTCGTCCTTGAAATTTATACCTTCCATAACCTCAGATAACCCTGGACCTTGTTGTGTGATTATTGCATATGTCCTTGCAAGTGCCATTGGTCGGTTTCCTCCTTTATTGACTTGTCGAGGGATAGTATTATTTCTTTGCTGAGTAGTAGTTTCTCGTGGATACCTCTTTGGGCAGTCGTGAACTTTATGGTTGGCGCTCTCACATCCCATACACTTTCTCCCCTTTACCCAGCAGTTTTCTTCGGTATGATTCGTCCTTCCACAATATCCACAGGTCAGACGAGGAGTGGTGACTTGACTTGCCTGCGAAGTTTCCCTTAATTGTATCTGTCCTACTGGAGCTCCTCGTGATATAATTCCTTCTGGTTTCTTTATCATGGGTGGTGAAGGAAGTGGTAGTCTTACTCCATCCACTCCTTTTCTAACTTTAGGTGGCGGTCCAATTTCTCTTGGTATCTCAAGGTAGTGACTACTATCGGATACATCTCTTTTCCTCGCATGAAAGGTTCTCAGTTGGGATTTTGTGCTCTCTACCCTTTGTGCTTTCTCGAGAGCGTCACTAAATGTTTCAATCTGTGCTGCGGCAAGGGCATCTTGGATTTCTAAATTTAATCCTTGGATAAACCGTCTTATTCTCTTCCGCTCCGTAGCCACCAATTCTAGAGCATATTTAGAAAATTTCGTGAATTGGGTTTCATACTCAGCCACACTCAAAGTTCCTGGACAAAACTTTATAAAATCGTCTTCTCTTTTTTCTTGGACTAGTAGAGGAAGAAATTTCTCATTAAATTCTTGTACAAAGTTTATTCAAGTTCTTGGAGTTTGAGCTCTTTCCCACTTGTTTCTTATAACATTCCACCAGGCTCGAGCTGCTCCCTCTAGTTGAAATACAGCAAAAGTGACTTGTCTTTCTTCTGTGTAGTTCAAGGCATCGAATATATTCCTTATAATTTCTAACCAATTTTCAGCCACTTCTGGGTCAGGTTCTCCAAAAAATTTGGGTGGGAAGAATTTATGAAACCGTTCCAAAGCTCGATCCTCCCCTATGTCTTGGTTTCCACGTTGGTTTCCTTGTCCAACCCCCTGGCCCTGTTGAGCTATTAAGAGCTCTAGTACATCCGTCATGTGAGTTAAAACTAATCCCGTTTGATCATCTCCTCCCCCAATCCTTGGCTCGACGTTTTGATCAGTAGAAGAATCATTATCTACCCTTTGGTTTCGGGGTTGTCTGGGTTGACGTCCCTTTCGTTATCCTCTAGTTTCCATGTTCATAGCTAATCTAGATGCACATGCATAAATCCCACACTAAACCATAACTGAACTATACACACATACCGGTAATAATTCTAAAGAAATGAAATCACTTGCACAAATAACATTATCACCGTACAAGTCAAACACAAACTAGAGCTCATTAGATCATAACACAAGTTACAGTCAAGTAAAGTACATACTAAGTCAAGGTCAGTAAACAAAAGTGAACAGGTGATTAACAAAAGTACATGCATCTTCAAGGCACAAACTCTTAAGTCCTATTCCCATCGCCCCATTACAAAAGATCAAAAATAGTGGTTCACTAGATTAATTGGAACTAGATGATTCCCGTTCGCTAACATAGTCAACTTCATTCCCACACTAGGATCCTCTGGCCACGATCTTCTCCCCCTCTCTCTCTTAATTAGTGTGTCATCCTAGTTAAACGATTATTGGTTTCCTGTAACTATTCACGTGAAATATCGATTCGTTCTTATTCCCCGCAAATGGAGATCTCAAGTCCTTAGCATTGCCCTCAACTTTTAACTACTCGGGTACAAGGATCCAAAATAAGGTAATTTACAACTCGAGCTCCCAAGAGTAAATCATCACATTTGAGATTCCTACCCAACATACATATCTAATTTTCCCCAAATATCAAGATAAAGGGTTTATACCTATCACATTCATGATTCACTGCTTACGCTCTAGAAGAGTACTTAAGTCTTTACTCATTCATATAATAAAGACCATAACACCACTTGGTCCAAACTCATCCCGCGCAGAGACCATGCAAAGTGGCTCTGATACCACCTGTGACGCCCCCACTTCTCCCAAGGGCGAACCCAAGGGTATCCGCGGAACGCCTGCCCAACTCTCGCCGGGGCTCACTACAATCCATAATTCAAAAATTAGAAATACTTCAAATATTTTTAATAATATTTAAAGTACTCCAATACATTTCATACTTACCATTAGTTAACTTTCACGCTTAAATACAACCCAAAAGAATATGTACTACAGTCATTGCTATAATACAAGTTGAAGTCTCCAAAAGAAAACAACTTAGAACTATTCGTGAGCACTCTCGGTCCTGAACCCTGTTAAGGAAAACAAAAGCGTGGAATGAGCTAAATAGCCCAGTGAGGTTCCAAAATACACTAGTAGTTCTAATAAACAAGTAAATTGAGCATAACGCATATACGGTTCAAGGTGTCACATTGGCACATTAAAATGAGACATTTATCATTTTACAGAAATAAACACACATTAAAAGGATACGGTGTTCACGTGGAACTGTTTCGGTCAACTGCACCTTATAATTCCAATATTTCCCCCGGTTAAGACAATAATAGTTTTAACTTTATTTCATCCACTAACTATCAACTAACTCTAGTTAACCAAATGTCTAACACTAGTACATTCGGCCAACTATTACTATTTAAACAACTAATAAATGAACTAAACTAATGAGATCGAGACTAAAGCTTGCGAACTAGGGTTTGGGTAAGCAACCCGCGATCAACCTTCTTGACTTCCTTAGCTCGAGTTTGCTCCATCCTCATTCACTAACACGTTGATGAATGGTGCCTCCTCTATGCCTTCAATAGCCCTAGGAACACCAACTTGATCTTGAACGGCCCACACTAATGCTTGTAATGATTCCTTCACTTTCTTAGCACGAGCACGTGTCATTGGTCCAAGTGGAACCTTAACTTGCTCAACTTGTAATGTTGGATGGACCCTCGACCTCATCACCTATGGGTTAGTTGGTCGAATCGAACTAGTAAGGGCTTGGTCGAGAAGACTGGCGAACCATAGGTACTGTTTATTGTTTATTGCATAATCCACTGGATTCGGTATACTCGAGTATTACTACCACTATTAATGTTGGAGTTCAGGCCAGTAGGATTTTTGATTGGTGCATGGAGATTGGAGTTAAATGGTGCTCTACTGGACTTGTTACACTGCTTTGAAAGTTGATGGAGTGTCAACTGCTTCTTGGCAAGCTGCGGCCGAGTTAGCTCGCAAGAGCGACTTGTATCCTTATACCTGGAAATGTTGAATCCCTAATTAACTGGTTGCTTGAAGTGTTACTACTTACTTCATGAACTTTTGTGCTCGCCACTTTGAGATTTCAAGTTTTATATAATGGCCAACTTGCTACTTGCTTTTGTATGATGTTTTGGAACCTCACTAAGTTTTGGCTCACCCTATTAGTTTTGTTTTTCTTGCAGGGGATGCGAGTATAGGCGTGAGGCGGGAATGGGCTGGTTTTGTCTAGACCTTCTAACCCAATAAAAGTACTACAACTATTTGCACAAATTCACAATTGTAAAGCAAGTGTATAGCAATAGAGATTGTACAATTAAGTAACAAAAATAAAAGCAATGTCGCACCCCATTTTTAAATAATAAATAAGAATGAGTGACGTATGGTTTGAAAAAATAGTGATGTGTGTGAAATTGAAAGGGAAAGGCCATGGGACTTTGAAATGCGACGTTTTGGCCAAAAATAGTAATCTAAAAAGGTTTTGGTAAAATGTAGGAGTCGCCACTTGGTATTGAGTTAGGATGTACCAAGTCACCCAATAAATGTGGATTTAAATGTAAAACCTTTTTAGATTGACTCCAAAATCTATGATAAATTAGAGAAAAATGGTTCGGGGGTCACAGTTGAAGAGAGGGAAGGCAAAGACAATGTCTAAGGCACCCTCTCAACCTAGTCTAAGCTAGTTGCATGATTTAGTCATGATTTTCCTAATTTCTAGCTACATTTGGATGTAACTAATATGAATGCAATCCTAAACCTAATGAGGAATCGAAATGGACGAATATCTCTTAGAGGCTCGATCGGACTAAATCACATGAGTTGTGATAGCCAAGGATAAGCCCTCCAAGATGAAAAAATGAATGGAATGAATGTATGCAATGTGAAAACATGAGCTTGTGTGAAGTGAAAAAGGTAATAATAAAAATAATAGTGTGTAAGTGGGAGTGTGCAAATGGGGGTGCAGAGTGAGGTATGTAAAGTGATAGCGTGAAGTGCATGTGTGCTCAGTGGTAGTATATAAAGTGCAAGTGGCAGAGTGAAAATGTGCAAAATAAGAGTTGTGTGAAGTGAAAATGTGGAAAAAGGGATAGTATATGAAGTGAGAGTGCAAAGTGATAGTGAGTAAATGAAATGCATGAACCCTAGAGGAATGCAAGCAAGACGGGTACGGGGAGACCCTAAATCGTGACTTTTGCTTTCCCTTTTAGTTAGAAAAAGAATGAGCGTGCTAAGGTTATGTGTAGCCAAACTCGTCCATTCCCCTTACCAGAAAGGTGACTCCCTAACCTAATCAGGCAAATGACCCTAATGACTAGAGTGAAATGCAAAAATCCTAAAGATCATACTTTGAATGTGGGAAAGGGGAAAGGATCATGAAAAAATGTAAAAAACACTAAGAAAAATGCATGAAAATGTAGTGAGGGCATGCGAGTATGTACTAGCAAGGGACGGCCCTATTGGGTCTAGCATTGGACTAGCCTTTTACTAACGCTCTCTCACAAGCATTGGACTTGTGAAAGCTCGAGGGAAGGCCATGACTAGCATTGGACTAGTCACGGCAACGTGCATTCCATCCACATAATCAGATATAATATTAAAGCAAGTAGACATGTAAGGCACCTAGTTTCACGTAGCACATATCACATAAGCATGCTCATCTAGATGCAAAAGCCTAGGGAAAGCAAATAAACACATAGCACCTAAGCATGCAAATCACACAAAGCAAACAAGCCCTAACTATTACATTTGAGGGGGGGCCTACTACAATCTAAAGGGGGGAAGGAATTAAATGAAATAATATAATAGCCTAACTATTACAATTGTGGCATTCAAGTGCCTTTCAAATAATTATAAATTAAATGAATTAACTAAATTAAAACAAATAAAGTAACTAAATAGAATAAGTAAAAATAAAATAAAATATCCAAAAGAGCAAGCACTTAATCACATAAGCCACATAATTACACATAGGAAGTCAAACAAGTAAAAATAAGGGATAGAGTGTACCTCCCTTGAATTGACGACCTAGTGGGATGAAAATTACTTATTTACCCTCCAAAACGAAGAAAAAGGTCAAGGCATCACTTAATTAACAATTAACGAAATGAAAATTAAACACGAAAATAACGATTAAATGTGATACCCTGAAAAAAAAAATTTTAGCCGGTAGTTTTTTTTCAGAGAATCCGGCCGTATATCCGGCTAGTTCTTGGTCGGATACTTGGCCGGATTGGCAGGGGATTCGGAAAAATCTTGATTTCGCCACTGCCACGAATCCGGCCAAGATCTGGCCGGATTGTGACGTGGCACTTTGGCAGCCAAGTTTGACCGGCTGATTTTCCTACGTTCTTTTCTTGCTTCTTGGCTGATATTTCTTCATTTCTTCTCCTTGCTTGGCCGAGCTTCATGAGGCAGAAAAGAGAGAAAGAGAGCTTCACCTTGCACCATCCTTTCTTGTCCAAATCTTGAGTTTCAACCGTCAGTTTTGGAAACTACTCCATACAAGTGCTCACCAAGGAAGTTGGAAGGAGTTGGTGGAGTTATTTTAGAGGGACAAGCTCTAAGCCACCATCTTTCTTGAGGATTCAAGGTACTTTGCTTGTAAAATCCCTCTTTGTTTTTAATAGTTGCAAATTGGTGGCTTAAGGTGGTAGTTTTGGTAGTTTTATGAGAACATTTCATAGTTTGAAGTAGTATTATGGAATTTCCAGTTTTAGAGTAAAATTTCTGCCCTCATGTGATGATTAATGGTTGGCCATGGTTTTGATAGTTTGATATGTGATTTATTGAAGTTTTATAGGCTAGTTTCCTTTGCCTAAAGAAATTCCAGCTTTTGTGCATCAATTTCAGTTTTAGGGTTTTGAATTGAGGCTTAATTGTAATTGGTTTTGGAGCTATCAACTGGCACAAATTGAAGGGGTATTGTGGCCTAATTAGGTGTGTTGTATATCTTATGATTTGTATGTGTAACTGTGGTTGAATTGAGATGTGATTGGTGATTGTAGACACCAAATTTTTGGTGTTTTATTATTTATTTATTTATTTACTATTCGTTTTTATTTTTATTTGTCACATTTGGTTTAATTTACTTTTAGTTTAAATATTTTAGCCATTTTATCGTAGAATTGCTCAAAGGAAAAAGAAAAGCGTTCAAAAAATATGTTTTAGGTTCATGAAAAATTGAAAATGGAAAATGAAAAAAGAAAATTGGATTTGCATTTTTGTTGTTTCTGAGGTTAATTAAATTGTTTTTGTTTTTAATTTTTGTTATTTTTAATTCTGTTTTAATTACTGCAAAAAAAAATATATATATATATATTAAGGAACACGCGACTTGCAAGCTGCGTTTTTGCAGCTTGCAAGGAGGGGCTCTTAGCAGCCCCTTAGCTGCAAATGTGGGAGAGTATAGATTGTTTTAGGGTTGTGGCTCCCATATAAATGAAAAAAGCAGCAGCCGCAAAAGGGAGAGAAGGAGAGAGCTCGGTTAGGGGGGGGGGACAGCCGCAAACGAGGAAAAAAAATCTGAGCAAAGTCCGTGACTTGAGAGAAGAGGGACGGCTGGAAGAAAAGGAGAGAGAGTGGCGAGGTTTTGGCAGACAAGTTTCGAGAGGAAGAAGGGTGACCAGGTGATGGGCTGAGCAAGAAAAAGAGAGAGCGAGAGGGTGAGATAGAGAATTAAAGAGAGAAGAGAGGCATCGGGTGCCGTTCTTCCAGCAACAAGGCAGCAACTGGAGCTGATGCTCCTCGCGAAGCTTTCACCATTTTCACTCCACCATCGTTACCCGTGAGCTCCACCGTGAGTCAAGAGCAAGAAGAGGCAAAGGGCGGCTGGATTTTGAGGGAACCACGGTGCAAGGCTGCGGAGGAAAACGCAAGAAAGGTCCGTTCAAGCCACCACAGTCCGCCTCTGCCGCTGCTTGCTGTCCACCGTCACTACATCGCTCGCAACCTCCATCGCAACCACCAACAACTACCGTCCTTCTTCTCCCGCGTAGCCAACAAGTGGCCAACGGCCTGCCCAAGGACTGGAGCCGCCTCCACCACCAGAATCAAGGTAAAAATCACAGCTTTGTTTGCATTTCTGCTGGTAAAGATGTTTCCTTTTTCTTTTTCTCTTGCTTACCTGAGATGTTTAATGATGGAGGGGGAAGCTTTCTCTGGTTTTCGATGATACCATCACTGGTTTCATTAGAAACACAAATTCATTACAGTTGTTTTTCTTTTCCCTCTGTTCTCGTATGTTCATTCATGTTTTACTTCGTTGTAATGGTCACTGGTTCGTGTATTTAATGATTGCGGTTGGCTTTGATATTTTTTTTTTTGGTGATTATGGCATCTGACCTTTGTCCTTAGAACCTTCATGTTTAGGCAAGACACATGGTTGTTAGAGTTCTAAGTTTAGTTTTAGAATTGGCTGTAGCAAGTTTTAAACTTTCGGTTCTTATTGCAATAGATTTTCCTCTTTTTGGGTTGTTAAGTTGCAGTTGGCTTGACCTGTTTGATTTTGTTCATTGCCTGATTATAATGCCGTGGATAATATCTGTTTTAAAGCTGCATCTAGAGAAATCATTAGCTTTGACATTAAGAGGACATGAATCATGCATTTTGGTGTTTATCAAGTCTTGTTGGAGTGTAGTTAATCATACCTGTTAAAATTGCAGCAAGAAACATAGGATTGATGTTAAACTTGCCAGTTTTCCCATTTCTCCTTGATTTGCATGCCTAGGCTAATGTTTTATGATGGTTTTTGAATCTAATGTAAGCTCCCTGAATAGCTAATGAAGTTGCAAAATCATGGAGAAGTGAGCAGAGTTGTTGCTGCACTCTTGTTTTGCTGTTATAATTCTTGCCGCCCTTTGTGTTAACTAGCAACCACCAAGTCAGATTTTTCTGATTTAATCAGGCAATGAAAGTGTGTCATGTGGTTTGGTTGATGAATGGGGGGATGACTATGATCATTTGACTCAAAAGTGTGGCTGTTTTGTTGGTAACGTTTTGGTAATAAGGCATAGCAGATTGCAGAGACTAGCGAAGAGAATTGCAGAAGCATTGTCTAAAGAAGAAAGCTACGTGATTGCATGCTTATGCATGAAATAATTTCTAAAAATTGCACTTTGGCCCCCCGAGTCTCCCCTTGTTCCACTAGGACCCAATCAATTAAAGAATTTCATCAAATTGGTCCTTGATAATTTTAATTTGTGCAACTTTATTGCTTGTTTGCTTCAATTAACTACCATGCTTTGTTTCAATTGCGCTTAAGTCATGACTTTAGGGGCTTCATGATCAAGTGAGCTTTGTTTTGCACATTTTCTTTAATTTTCCCAAATAAATTGGTACCTTGACCATTTCTATTATTTTGGAGGATAAATAAGTGATTTCGCTTCATTGGGGCCCAATTTCAAGGGAGGTACACTCTACCCTTTTATTTGCATTTCATTTGACCCTACGTGCTCCTACGTGTTATGTGAATATGCCTGTCTACTTCGCTTTCCTTACCTCCTTGCATGCGTTTACTTACTTTTACTTTTATTTAAGTTTTTATGGGGTATGTGTACACCTCTTGGCTTGTAATAGATAGGGCTCGGAGAGCATTTGGTCCATTTCCCCTTCCCCTTGGTTGCTTTTGTTATTCATTATGGGGTATGTGTACACCTCTTGGCTTGTAATAGATAGGGCTCGGAGAGCATCTGGTCCATTTCCCCTTCCCCTTGGTTGCTTGTTTTTGTTGCTACACGTTTAATTGCTTTATTAGGTTCTTGCATCTAGTCGAGCATGCTAAATGCTATGTGCTATGTGTTTACAAGTGTTTGGCATGCCTACTCGCTTTCCATAACCATGAATGAATGTGATGGATGAATGTACGTTTCCGCTAGTCCAACGCTAGTCGGAATTCATATAAAGGGCTAGTCCAATGCTAGACCCAATAGGATTTTTCCTTTGTTTTTCATTAATGCATTATTTGCCTGTTCACTACATATCATGCATTTTTCCTTAGCTCTATCATCTGGCATGATCCTCGATTCCCCTTTCCCCTCACTTTAGGTCTTGCATCTCATGCTAGTTAGGGTACATTTGCGTGAGAGTCCCCTTCCGATAAGGGAAACGAGCGAGTGTGGCTACTCGATAGCCTTAGCACGCTAGTTTCGCCTTCTAATCAAAGGGAAAATTGAAGTCGAAAAGTTAGGAGTCATTCCCATACCCGACCTGATGCATTCCCTTAGGTTCATTCATTCTCATTTATCACTTACTCATTCTTTTCAATTCACATTTTCCTTTCCTTATTGTTCATTTTGATTTCTACTTCACCAAATTGCATTTAATTACACCTATATGCACTTATCACTATATTTCATACACTTGCACACGAACACTTGGAATTTTCATACAATTGCACACGTGCACCTTTTCATACACTTGCACACAAACACTTGGATTTTTAATTTCTTTCATACACTTTCACACTTGCACACTTGAGTCTCATTTGCATTAATCGACCTCTATGGGGTTTTCCTTTGTTGGCCGCCACAACTCATGTGGTTTGGGACCAAAAGCCTCACGAGAGACATCGTAGAATTTAGGATTGCATTTTCCTTTCCGTTTTGCATTCATATAGTCATATCCAACGTGCGAACATACATTGGGTAGAAAAATTAGGAAAATTGGCTTAAGTCACGCAACTAGCCTTGGCTAGGTCGAAGGGGTGCCTTGGATTTTTATCCTTGCCTTCCCCTTCGTCAAATGTGACCCCCGATCCCTCTTTTGGTTACGCAGACCCAAAAGTTCTCAAAAAGGGTTTATTTACTTTTTATTCAAAAACAAAAACACTTTTTGGGTGACTTGGTACACCCTAACTCTATACCAAGTGGCGACTCCATTTTTGATACAAAAAACCCTTTTGAACTTCACTTGGCCAAATCGTCGCATTCTAAGTCCCATGGCCTTTTACTTTTCATTTTGCACACGTTCACACATTACACACCACACACCACACAATTCATCACATTCAAAAAGTGGGGCGCGACAGTTGGCGACTCCACTGGGGACTCCTAAGTGGGTCCAAGCATTTGACTTAGCCATTCGTTTCCTTTTTCTACCCTTTTTATGCATTGCATTTGGATATTAGGGTTGCATTTTCCATTTTTAGGGCCTTTTGCCTCGCGCGCGTATCCAACTACTCCCTCGCTCACGAATGTGTGATTGGTTGATTGGATGTATGTTTACTTGTTTATCTCGCGCTTGCATTGCATTTGGGGGGGGTGTGTGTCACCTTTAGAGCCCCGCGTGGTTCTCAACCCCTTCCCTCAAAATAGGGGAACACTTCATACGTGCACGTTTACTTGCTTTTATCCCATTTTATTTTATTTTTCGTGGGCGTTTCCCACACCGCCTTGTAGGATTAGGATCGATTGCCTTGGGTAGGCGGCTGGTGTGCTCTGCGCCCATAGCGCTACCTAAGGGATCACTCGAGCCACCGATCAAAGGCCCTGGGAGTGATGACCCTTCGCCTTTAGGTCTGAAGGCTTGGGAGCCGAGACTTATCGAGTCTAGTTGCATTAGTGAGCCCCAGCCTCATGCATCCATGTTAGAGTTTGCCTAGGTTAGAGTCAGCCTCACCCTTTTAAGCACGATAGGCACGAGGGAGGGGGTTCCACCCCTTTTACTTGCTTTTATTATATTTCTTTTCTTAATTGCTCCTAATGTGTTATGTGTACTATCAATTGCACTAACCATTTCTTTTGTTTTCTTGGCTTGCATTCATTTGCCTTAGCAATAAGAGGCCTTTTTGGCACTCTTTTAGTGGCTCACCCACTAGATAGCTCACGTGTCTAAATTTCAGTCTTTGCACTTACTTTTCAGTAAATACATTTCATGTTTAGACCTTTTCCCCCCGTTGCATTATTTATATCCTTTAGGCCATATTTGTTGCATATTTACATTGCTTTAATAAACTGGCATCATGCATTAACCATAGAAAGGGAATGCCACATAGGGAATCCCGTGTTTAGGAATAAGCCACCTTGTGTCTCGGATACTTAATCCAATGAGACTTGCACGTTTATATTTCATGTACCATCCAAAGGGGTAGTGCACAAGGTAAGGTAAGATCCGATCATTTTCATAGAGTGATCTTTGGAATATGAGCATCTAATAATCACTTTTTGGCCATTGCATAAAAAATTGGTAAAAATCCCTTGCGTGAAGGACATTAATTTGAAGAAATTCACAAACGATTCCTCCTATTGAGATAATAAATAAATTGAGGCCAAATTGTGATTTTAGAAGGCTCATAGACTGATTTTCTGAAACCACCAATGGCCGGCCGATTCGATCAATCCATTTTGTCAATTCATAATCGATTTTAAATAAACCATTCCTTTGACCAATTTACCCTTTTTAGGGTCATTCGGTCGATTTTGAATAAATCATCAAATCTTTTGACCAATCTACCCTTTTTAGGGTCATTCGGTCGATTTTGAATAAATCGTCAATTCATTTGACCATTCTACCCTTTTTAGGGTCTTTTGACCAATTTACCCTTTTTAGAGTCATTCGGTCGATTTTGAATAAATCATCAAATCTTTTGACCAATCTACCCTTTTTAGGGTCATTCGGTCGATTTTGAATAAATCGTCAATTCATTTGACCATTCTACCCTTTTTAGGGTCTTTTGACCAATTTACCCTTTTTAGGATCACCTGGTCGATTTTTGAATAAATCATCAATTCATTTGACCATTTTACCCTTTTTAGGGTCTTTTGACCAATTTACCCTTTTTAGGGTCATCCGGTCGATTTTTGAAAAATCATTCAATTCATTTGACCAATTTACCCTTTTAGGGTGACTTGCTCGATTTTTGCCTAAATCATCAATCTCTCTTTCATTCATTTGGCCAGTTCACCCATTTTTAGGGCAATCGAATCGATTTTGAATAAATCAAGTTTCATTCATTTGACCAATCTACCCTTTTTAGGGTGATTCGATCAATTTTTGAATAAATCAAATTTCATTTCATTCATTTGACCAGTTTACCTATTTTTAGGGCAATTTGGTCATTTTTAAATAAATCATCAATTTTATCCAATCCATTTGACCCGTTTTTTCCCTTTTTAGGGTTTAAGTCTAAGGGTCACCGAATAAATTAATTGAGACATTCCAATCAGCCCCTTTTACACATTATTTCATGCATCGATCAAAGTAGCAATCCATTCGGACTTTTCCCTCATTTTAGGACAAATGTCTCTTTTCATTCCAGTGGGCCAAATTTTTTTAAATTATTTTTCACTCCATAAGCTGATTGGATCCATCAGGTATTGTATGGTGCCTACCCTAGAGGATTGCATTTTCATGCTAGGCCTACCCTTGGCATAAAAGGGTTCCCCCATAGGGCATGCATACTGATTCTATGGTTTTGATTACTAACTTTGGGTATTTTTCTTTTGTTTTCCCCCTCCCCTGCATTCATTAAAAAATGTTTCAATAAGATGAAAATATTTTCCTATATTGATTCTTGGGTAGATCCAACAATGGAAACATGAAAGACCCATTTGAAAGCTCTAGGCTGAGAGCTTCTAAGAGATTTCACAATCGCTTTCAAGGAAAATTCTGTATATTTGACTTGTTAATATATTTTTGTGTCAAAAGAAATGAAGACAAAAAGGATATATATGTGGAGCTCTTTAGAAGTTTTCTATCCTCATTTGTATCGTAATTGAATGAGAAATTTTGTTTCAAACTTTTTCAGCAATAAAATTTTTGGACAATCATTGTTTTGTGTATATTTATGTACATTTCATTCTTTATTCTTATTCATTGGAGATTTCATGATGAATTTTAAGAAATAAGACTAAATTGGGATTTTTTCAACCTCCGGCCTGAAAATTCATAATAAGAGTGTTCAGAATTAAAAGAGGTCACTCAAAAGGCCCTATGAGATTCCTTTTCTCCTTCATTTGACCCCAAAATAAAATCAGTCACATTGATTGATAAATTGTAAATTGGGGCAACTTTTGCTTGAAAATGTCCGCGGTAACTAATCCGATTCAATCACATCTAAGTGAAAGCAAAAATGTACATTATTCTTGTTTGTTTTGAAAATTTGGAATGATACTTCAAGCATTCGTTTCACTACCTATACAGATTTTTATCATTTGCTCTCCCATTTGAGCCTATAGAAGAATAATTTCCTTCCAAATAAACGCCTTAATGATCTCTACTCTACATTGGAAAACTTTCAAAAGGGAATGGATTGTCAATGAGCATTTCGTTACTCTGGTTGTCATGAAGTGTAAGAATGATACTTTGGCCATCATTTCTTCAATCTAAACACCATTTATCCCTTGCGTCCTCATTTGAGCTAAAATTGGTGGTTCTTTTCGAATGCACTTATGATCGTACCTCGCATTGGGGAAGGAGATTGGGAAATTTTAAAAAGGAAAAGAAAAGGGGAAAAGCAAAAATGCTCGAATAAGGAGGGAACCGCAAATTGGGGAAATTTGACTCCACTTGGGTTTCAATTTTTGGAAAAGAGAAAAGGAAGAGATTTGTCCGCGTGGATCACCTACGTTTCACAAATATGGATGAACAAGGGTCTTCCTCAATCAGTCAATTCAGATACATGCCAAAAATTTCCCATTAATGAAAGTTTCTTTTCAAAGTTATTGTAAGGAACAGAATAAAGGTCAGGCCCTCTTCTTTTCCAATCAAACATTCTATCCCTAGTTATCCTTTTTGAGCCTTCAGAATAAAATATTTCGTTTGGCAACCCCTGAGAATCGCAAACCCCACACTGGGGCAAGTTGGGTTGAAAAAGAAAGTTTCAAAAGGTGAAAAGTGAAAAGCAACAAGATCAAAAACAAAGGAAGAAAAGAGAACCTCAGTTCAAAAGTAAACTGGGGCAAATTTTGTGAAAGTTCAAAAATGGCCGAAGGCCGAAAAATCAAAAGAAAGAAAATGAAAGAGAAAAAGCCTCAATTGAGCAAAAACTGGGGCAAATTCTGATTTAACCCTAAAATAGGGTTGACGCAACAATGCGATCTCAGATTTTTCAAACCGCTTTTGAAATCCGTTTTCAAGCCTTAACCTTTCTAAGCACCCCACCTGACCCCATTACAAAAGCCAAAAGTCCTGACTTCTGTTCTTTGCAATGGTCCTGTCAAGAAAATTTCTGATGTCGAAAATTTTAGATGTATTCTGAATTGATTAGGTGTGAGGTTGACACTGCTTTTCATGTGAAACCCCGCGAGGGCATTTTTGGGAAAAAGGAAAAACGAACGAAATGAATGCAAAAGAAAGATGCAAAAAAACAAAACAAAAAGAAAAAGGAAAAAGATTTGATGCTGAAAGACCCTGTTGGGTGATGATAAAAAGTCAAACAAAGTCCAAGAATCTGGAGTCCAGATGGGGGCAATGTTGAAAAATGCGATCTTCGATGCAATGTCCTTTGGAAATTATTTCTTTAGCTATCGTTCTCAAGCCAAATTACAAGCTAATAAAGTCCATCGTTGATTTATTCATTCATGACAATCCAAAGTGAGGAATATGCTCATAAAAATCCATCATAAGGGTATAACCAGATTTCATATCATTTCTACCCAAAATTTTGCAAGCCCATGAAGCTTATACGTTGACTAAGTTTTCTTAAGAAATAAGGGTGACAAACTCTTTGCTTTCACTAAGATGTGATGTTGAATGGATTACATTTTTGAGCACAAGAGCCAGATAAATCTTAGCCTCTCATTTCCCTTAACCACCGCAAAATCAAAAATAAAGTCACTTGATTGGTCCTGAAAGATGAGCCAACTGGAAAGGGTCACCCATTACCCAAAGCACCGATGCTAAAAAGTGAGGAAGAAATCTTCTTGAATTTGGTGTTATCTTGGGAAAATTCATCATGAAATTTGCTATATGAGTTTAAGCAAGACATTTCAATTTTCTTCACATGCTGTGCTTACTTTGTTCAAACAAATGGAGCGTCATCCAAGCAAAATTTTTGAAGTCAAGTGGGCCCATACTGGGGCAAATTTTTGTTTATAGAATTTCGTGAAATGGGCCCAAACTGGGGCAAAATTTTTATTTGCAAAATTTCGCAAAATAAGCCCACACAGGGGCAAATATTTTTGTAGTCCAATTGAGGATTTCGTCCAAGAATCAAAATAATGCATTTTTCAAATCAGTCACGCTCATTTGAGTGCACGTAAGCCCCTGTGCAGGTATTCACAGTTGAAGTCGACGAAAAGCATCTGGTGATATGGAAGGCCGATGCCGAAGAAAGAGAAAAGAAAGAAGGGAAAAGGGCCCTACACTAGGGCAAATTATTTTCTGGAAAAAATTCTCTCGAAAAATCAGGAAAAGTTCAAAAGTCAAAAATCAAAAATCAAAATCAAATTCTTGTTACTTGGAAAATCAAATTTCTTGATTCTTGACAAATCAAATTCAAGATCTTGACCAATTGGATGGTAGGACTGGGTCTTATCCCGCTGACCATTCACTTTATCACGTTGGGCCTGGATTTTGTGCCGCCAACTATCAAAGATCACGTTGGGCCTGGATTTTGTGCCGCCAACTTCACAAAGATCACGTTGGGCCTGGATTTTGTGCCGCCAACTTCACAAAAGTCATGTTGGGATTGGTTTTAATTCAACCGCCGTTAGCATCGAGTCTATCTCACTAACGTGCGTGTTTTCATTCTACCGCCGTTAGCATCGAGTCTATCTCACTAACGTGCGTGTTTTACTTCAACCGCCGTTAGCATCGAGTCTATCTCACTAACGTGCGTGTTTTCATTCTACCGCCGTTAGCATCGAGTTTATCTCACTAATGTGCGTGTTTTACTTCAACCGCCGTTAGCATCGAGTCTATCTCACTAACGTGCGTGTTTTCATCCTACCGCCGTTAGCATTGAGTCTATCTCACTAACGTGCGTGTTTCATTCTACCGCCGTTAGCATCGAGTCTATCTCACTAACGTGCGCGTTTTCATCCTACCGCCGTTAGCATCGAGCCTATCTCACTAATGTGCGTGTTTCCATCCCACCAACGCTCCATCTCACTTCAATTCATCTAATTTTTAAATTTCTGACCGGGTCTATCCCGTGGGTCTATCCCAATTTTAAATTTCTGTTCGGGTCAGTCCCATTTAAATTCCTGTTTAGGTCAATACCATTTCTCAAAAAATTGTTAAAGAGGTCAGTCCTCATTTCAGAAGCGTCCATTGCGGCTGAATGACACAGGTAAGTATTTGGTGTCTACTTCTTTGTCTCAAGTTTTTCCAAAACTCAGACAAAGAGGGGCAAACTGTAGACACCAAATTTTTGGTGTTTTATTATTTATTTATTTATTTACTATTTGTTTTTATTTTTATTTGTCACATTTGGTTTAATTTACTTTTAGTTTAAATATTTTAGCCATTTTATCGTAGAATTGCTCAAAGGAAAAAGAAAAGCGTTCAAAAAATATGTTTTAGTTGTTTTAGGTTCATGAAAAATTGAAAATGGAAAATGAAAAAAGAAAATTGGATTTGCATTTTTGTTGTTTCTGAGGTTAATTAAATTGTTTTTGTTTTTAATTTTTGTTATTTTTAATTCTGTTTTAATTACTGCAAAAAAAAATATATATATATATATTAAGGAACACGCGACTTGCAAGCTGCGTTTTTGCAGCTTGCAAGGAGGGGCTCTTAGCAGCCCCTTAGCTGCAAATGTGGGAGAGTATAGATTGTTTTAGGGTTGTGGCTCCCATATAAATGAAAAAAGCAGCAGCCGCAAAAGGGAGAGAAGGAGAGAGCTCGGTTAGGGGGGGGGGACAGCCGCAAACGAGGAAAAAAAATCTGAGCAAAGTCCGTGACTTGAGAGAAGAGGGACGGCTGGAAGAAAAGGAGAGAGAGTGGCGAGGTTTTGGCAGACAAGTTTCGAGAGGAAGAAGGGTGACCAGGTGATGGGCTGAGCAAGAAAAAGAGAGAGCGAGAGGGTGAGATAGAGAATTAAAGAGAGAAGAGAGGCATCGGGTGCCGTTCTTCCAGCAACAAGGCAGCAACTGGAGCTGATGCTCCTCGCGAAGCTTTCACCATTTTCACTCCACCATCGTTACCCGTGAGCTCCACCGTGAGTCAAGAGCAAGAAGAGGCAAAGGGCGGCTGGATTTTGAGGGAACCACGGTGCAAGGCTGCGGAGGAAAACGCAAGAAAGGTCCGTTCAAGCCACCACAGTCCGCCTCTGCCGCTGCTTGCTGTCCACCGTCACTACATCGCTCGCAACCTCCATCGCAACCACCAACAACTACCGTCCTTCTTCTCCCGCGTAGCCAACAAGTGGCCAACGGCCTGCCCAAGGACTGGAGCCGCCTCCACCACCAGAATCAAGGTAAAAATCACAGCTTTGTTTGCATTTCTGCTGGTAAAGATGTTTCCTTTTTCTTTTTCTCTTGCTTACCTGAGATGTTTAATGATGGAGGGGGAAGCTTTCTCTGGTTTTCGATGATACCATCACTGGTTTCATTAGAAACACAAATTCATTACAGTTGTTTTTCTTTTCCCTCTGTTCTCGTATGTTCATTCATGTTTTACTTCGTTGTAATGGTCACTGGTTCGTGTATTTAATGATTGCGGTTGGCTTTGATATTTTTTTTTTTTGGTGATTATGGCATCTGACCTTTGTCCTTAGAACCTTCATGTTTAGGCAAGACACATGGTTGTTAGAGTTCTAAGTTTAGTTTTAGAATTGGCTGTAGCAAGTTTTAAACTTTCGGTTCTTATTGCAATAGATTTTCCTCTTTTTGGGTTGTTAAGTTGCAGTTGGCTTGACCTGTTTGATTTTGTTCATTGCCTGATTATAATGCCGTGGATAATATCTGTTTTAAAGCTGCATCTAGAGAAATCATTAGCTTTGACATTAAGAGGACATGAATCATGCATTTTGGTGTTTATCAAGTCTTGTTGGAGTGTAGTTAATCATACCTGTTAAAATTGCAGCAAGAAACATAGGATTGATGTTAAACTTGCCAGTTTTCCCATTTCTCCTTGATTTGCATGCCTAGGCTAATGTTTTATGATGGTTTTTGAATCTAATGTAAGCTCCCTGAATAGCTAATGAAGTTGCAAAATCATGGAGAAGTGAGCAGAGTTGTTGCTGCACTCTTGTTTTGCTGTTATAATTCTTGCCGCCCTTTGTGTTAACTAGCAACCACCAAGTCAGATTTTTCTGATTTAATCAGGCAATGAAAGTGTGTCATGTGGTTTGGTTGATGAATGGGGGGATGACTATGATCATTTGACTCAAAAGTGTGGCTGTTTTGTTGGTAACGTTTTGGTAATAAGGCATAGCAGATTGCAGAGACTAGCGAAGAGAATTGCAGAAGCATTGTCTAAAGAAGAAAGCTACGTGATTGCATGCTTATGCATGAAATAATTTCTAAAAATTGCACTTTGGCCCCCCGAGTCTCCCCTTGTTCCACTAGGACCCAATCAATTAAAGAATTTCATCAAATTGGTCCTTGATAATTTTAATTTGTGCAACTTTATTGCTTGTTTGCTTCAATTAACTACCATGCTTTGTTTCAATTGCGCTTAAGTCATGACTTTAGGGGCTTCATGATCAAGTGAGCTTTGTTTTGCACATTTTCTTTAATTTTCCCAAATAAATTGGTACCTTGACCATTTCTATTATTTTGGAGGATAAATAAGTGATTTCGCTTCATTGGGGCCCAATTTCAAGGGAGGTACACTCTACCCTTTTATTTGCATTTCATTTGACCCTACGTGCTCCTACGTGTTATGTGAATATGCCTGTCTACTTCGCTTTCCTTACCTCCTTGCATGCGTTTACTTACTTTTACTTTTATTTAAGTTTTTATGGGGTATGTGTACACCTCTTGGCTTGTAATAGATAGGGCTCGGAGAGCATTTGGTCCATTTCCCCTTCCCCTTGGTTGCTTTTGTTATTCATTATGGGGTATGTGTACACCTCTTGGCTTGTAATAGATAGGGCTCGGAGAGCATCTGGTCCATTTCCCCTTCCCCTTGGTTGCTTGTTTTTGTTGCTACACGTTTAATTGCTTTATTAGGTTCTTGCATCTAGTCGAGCATGCTAAATGCTATGTGCTATGTGTTTACAAGTGTTTGGCATGCCTACTCGCTTTCCATAACCATGAATGAATGTGATGGATGAATGTACGTTTCCGCTAGTCCAACGCTAGTCGGAATTCATATAAAGGGCTAGTCCAATGCTAGACCCAATAGGATTTTTCCTTTGTTTTTCATTAATGCATTATTTGCCTGTTCACTACATATCATGCATTTTTCCTTAGCTCTATCATCTGGCATGATCCTCGATTCCCCTTTCCCCTCACTTTAGGTCTTGCATCTCATGCTAGTTAGGGTACATTTGCGTGAGAGTCCCCTTCCGATAAGGGAAACGAGCGAGTGTGGCTACTCGATAGCCTTAGCACGCTAGTTTCGCCTTCTAATCAAAGGGAAAATTGAAGTCGAAAAGTTAGGAGTCATTCCCATACCCGACCTGATGCATTCCCTTAGGTTCATTCATTCTCATTTATCACTTACTCATTCTTTTCAATTCACATTTTCCTTTCCTTATTGTTCATTTTGATTTCTACTTCACCAAATTGCATTTAATTACACCTATATGCACTTATCACTATATTTCATACACTTGCACACGAACACTTGGAATTTTCATACAATTGCACACGTGCACCTTTTCATACACTTGCACACAAACACTTGGATTTTTAATTTCTTTCATACACTTTCACACTTGCACACTTGAGTCTCATTTGCATTAATCGACCTCTATGGGGTTTTCCTTTGTTGGCCGCCACAACTCATGTGGTTTGGGACCAAAAGCCTCACGAGAGACATCGTAGAATTTAGGATTGCATTTTCCTTTCCGTTTTGCATTCATATAGTCATATCCAACGTGCGAACATACATTGGGTAGAAAAATTAGGAAAATTGGCTTAAGTCACGCAACTAGCCTTGGCTAGGTCGAAGGGGTGCCTTGGATTTTTATCCTTGCCTTCCCCTTCGTCAAATGTGACCCCCGATCCCTCTTTTGGTTACGCAGACCCAAAAGTTCTCAAAAAGGGTTTATTTACTTTTTATTCAAAAACAAAAACACTTTTTGGGTGACTTGGTACACCCTAACTCTATACCAAGTGGCGACTCCATTTTTGATACAAAAAACCCTTTTGAACTTCACTTGGCCAAATCGTCGCATTCTAAGTCCCATGGCCTTTTACTTTTCATTTTGCACACGTTCACACATTACACACCACACACCACACAATTCATCACATTCAAAAAGTGGGGCGCGACAGTGATTGATTGTAGGATGGAAAAATGAAGAAATTAAAGGGAAATGTGTAACGACCCCACCTCCCCCTAAGGCGAACCAGAGGGTTCGGCGGGCCGCCTGCCCAGCTCTCGCCGGGACTCAGTCGTTCACTACAATCCTCAAATAAATTACAAGAATAAAACTCAAATATATAACAAATTCTCCAAGAATTTCCTATCACAATCGCAGTGGAACTAATTCCCAAACGTGGAACGTACACGTTCATCCATTCAAGTTCAAACATTCATACGAACGTATATACATATACATCCGACCAATCTCAAACCTTCATACACCCCTAACATCAACTATTACACAAGAAGAAATCCAAAGTCAAATCATACATAAGATACTCCATCCAGCTACACAAATAACGTAATACAAGCTCTTCCTTTGCCTCGATCCCTGTGGGGAGAAGAAAATATTTGGGGTGAGCTAGAAGCTCAGCGAGTGAACAGTAAAATCAGTAATCCAATAAACTTTACAATTGTGCATTTACATGATGCAAGAATTAGTGATCAAATGTGCGTATATTGCTCTCTTGGAGCCAGTGAAATTCTTGTACTTAGATATCCAACGCTCCCTTAGATCAAGTAACGGATAAACAGGTAGAAGGAGCCATCGTACTCCAAGAAATGCGTAAACAGTAGCGGGGACATTGGTTCTAAGCACAAGATTTTCCCAAGAACTCACCCGAGTCAAATGTCATGGCACACACACAAACACAATGATATGCAAATCATGAAATCGATGCAAGACTTATTTCCAAAGTAATTGTGGAAAAGTAGTTGAGGGATCACTCACCAACCATGGCTCACGAACCTTATCCGGCATACCTCATTACCTTGATCAAGTTGAAACCCTAAATTACAAATATCAAGTCAAGCAAAGGAAATTCTAAAATTAACAAGCTTCTATTGCCTTTTGGCATTTTAATCACAATTAAAGCTACACTTATCCGATCGAAACGAATCTTATGGCGTTACGAAGCTAAGACATATGTCAACATTTTTTATGAAGATCTCCAAGGCCAAAACATACTTATTCAGGGTCAAAATCCGAATCCTAGAGAAAGAACGAAAACTGTCATAAAACAGGGGTTATGGGGCAGTCATGGGTATTTCGGTCAATTCACAAGCCACAGTACTCCAATCAATCTGAAATTTTGCAGGCAAGTAGTCAACTCATATATCTACAAGTTTCATGTTTTGAGCAAAAGTTGATTCGGTCTACAGTACAGAGAAAATGACAGTCCAAGTTCAGTCCAGAAACAGGGAAAAACTTCAATTACTCTTCTTGAACCGACCTTTGCATATGACTATCACTAATCACAATTAAGGGCTAGAAATCCCCACTTAACATGAGACTAGCCTATACCAATCATGTACAGGCCAAAACAAGGATGAATTAACTTAAACAAAGTTTAGAAATGTCACTAATATGGAACTTAATCCTCCCAATTTCCAAATCACAAGAATTTCCATAAAATGAATCAAGATCAATTCAAATTCAAAACAAACACATACTCTCAAAAATTGGACGGCATAACCCCTAAATTTTACACATTTCCAACCTACCATTCAAATACCAATTCTCATAACAATTAACCACAGTCACCCATATGGTTCATAAACAATACCATACATTCAATTAAGCCATAATTTCCTTCAATCAAAGCCAATTAAAAGCTTAAAGCCAACCTTGGAAAAATCCCTAATTTGAAACCCTAGAAACCGGAAATTCACTTCACATACGGAAATTTTCCGCAACAACCATAAATAACGTACAAGAGCTTCTATTAACACCATTGAAACCACTAATCCAAATCCAATCCAAGACTTTCATATAAAATCATAAAAATACCCAATAAATCAGAAAATCACCATAATTTCCATAAACCCATGAAATACTCCACAAAATCACATACATGACCACCACAAACCATTAATTAACCAATATTAGAACCAAAGGAAACTCGCATATCCAATCTTACCTCAAATTCAAGAGAGCTATCCACCTAGAGCTTCCCTTCAAAAACCAATGCATCAAAAGCTTTAAACCACCATAGAGAACCCTTGTGTGAAATATTGTCCAAAACCATCGGTGAAATCGCAAGATTTGGTGAAGATTGAAACTAGGAAAAACTTGAGAGCTTTTCTCTCTTATGAAGCTCGGTTGAGCCAGGGAAGAAATGAAGATATTTGGGTGCAAAAGTGAGATAAAAAGGCAGGAAACAGTCGGTCAAACTTGGCAACCGTAGCTGCCACGTCAGAATCCGGCCGGAATCTGGCCGGATTTCCGGCCGGATTCAAGGCAGTGGCTAAGTCGAATTTTTTTTCAAAATGTTCAAACAATCCGGCCATCACTCCGGCCAAGAACTGGTCGGATTTGCGGCCGGATTTGGCCCCTGCCTTTTTTTCAAAACTTTTCTTTTCTTTTCCAAGTTCAAACGTTGCGCTCCCCCGCTCGTCCAACAAAGATATAAAATTCCCGCGAGTACAGTGAGCATACACAACACGCACTCATATAAGAACACGTTTCTAGGACCATTAGATCGTAAAGAAATAGAATAATGCCTAGGGAGGACTTGTGAAAATTACGGGATCTCACAAAATGCTGTCCAATCTTTGAGAACATTTGATATCCTTTGAGTTTGAGTTAACTCTTGGTAGAAATGAAGGGCTTGGACTTGATCAACAAAACTGTCTATGATGGATGGATCATGAGCTGTAGTTGGTGAGTGATTCCACAACTATTTGCAAAGTTATTTTTCGAACTATTTCTTGCATTGCTTGCTCGATTGCATATCATGAGTGCTTGCATGTGTATCATGAAATGATTTGGCTCCAATGAGTTCTTGGGATGTCTGGTGCTTAGAACCAACGTCTCCACCACTATTTATTTGGAGCACCGATGGCTCCCTATTACTGTTTGACTGTTACCGGATCCGTTTGAGCGTTGGAGGTCTAAGTACGATGATTTCACTGGCTCACAAGAGCAATAAACGTACATTTGATCACTAATTCATGACATCATCTAAATGCATCGTTGTGAAACTGGTTGGATTATTAATTTTACTGGTCACTCGCTGAGCTTCTAACTCACCCCAAAAATATTTTTCTCCCCACAGGGCTCGAGGTAAAGGAAGCACTTGTATTAAGTTATTCATGGGACTGGATCTCATGTACAGTTTGAATTCGGATTCATCGTGTGTAATAGTGGGGATTGTATGAATGTTTGGAATTGGAACGAATGTATGTGTATGTTCCACGCTTGGGAACTAGTATTCGCTTCGCTTGTGACACGTAAATTCGTGGAGGAATTGATGTATTATTTGAGATGGGCCTTGTACGTTATTTGAGCATGGTAGTGAGTGAGTGAGTCCCGGCGAGAGCTGGGCAGGCGGTTCGCCGAACCCTTTGGTTCGCCTTAGGGGGTGGTGGGGCTGTCACATTAAACATGAAATGGGATCACTTAAAGTATTTACATAAAATAAATCATCTATATTTAAGAATTAAAGCGAATTAAAATAAAAGGGTTTTAAAGGTCTAACATAAAAAAGAAAAAAAAAATCTATCACAATCAAATGCAAAAATTTCACAAGGAAAAGAATAAGAGACCATTTTCTATGTTAAATGACGAAAATTCCAAATTTCTACTAAAAATTCAAATCAGGACTATAAAAACTACCAAAAACATCAAATCTCCAAAATCTCATCCCAACACTCATAGATATTCAATGCAAAAATCAAATTGAAGCATACCAATCAAAACCAGATTTTTATGGGACCCAATTGACCAGTTTTCCTAAATTTCCAGGTCATAGTATAACAAAAAGGGACTTGGGGGGTTAAAGTATGATTTTTGTAAAGATTCCATGCATGCAAACAGATATTTGGTGACCAAAGCTTTCACAGCTTCTGTGATTTCCTGCTGCGAACTTTGCAGCTTATTGGCAAACCAGAAAAGAGGGCAAAAGTTTAAAACACAACCCAAACCTCGTCAAATCATCTATCACTATCATTGTTACAAGCTTGAGCATACCAACAAGATGACTAAACCAGATTTGTGGGCAGTTACGGGAAGAAGTGACTGCAGCAAAACATGAGAACGGCATGTATATTCTTATTTACTTCTGCCAGGATGCATTTGTGCGCAAGAAACTCAAAACAAACTCTACTAATTGGACGACCAAACCCAAGTGCTAGAATTTTATCCCATTGTCATTAACATGATCCCCTGTCCTAGAAGATCCAATTAAATTAACTAGACCAGAAATGCAACAAAGCAACGAAGAAGACATTCTGCAATTTCTAAAAAAACTTTCGGCAAACATCAAAAGCTCGTGTGAATCCAGAAATATTCACTTAACAATGTAAAACCAAAAGTTTAAACCCTCTTTTCAACAAAATCCAATGATCAATCATTCCAAAATCAAGATTTAAGCCAGTAGGGATGAACAGACACACACACAACAGCGAGAGACGCCATTGTCAAGCATAAACAGCTCTACGATGTGACTGAATCCACAATACAGTACAGACACAAAGAGAGAGGCTCGCGGCAAATATGCACACAGCTTACCAACCAAAAATGCCAAAGAAAACACAGGCTTCAAACCAGTCCAAACTTGAACAAGCAAAGAAAGGAATCATGCTCTACCCATGCTGCTGCAACGAGCCGAGAACTGAGAGCTTGTTGCAGCAGATTCTTATTATACCAATCTCAGCCGCATGGAATTCAAAAACCCAGGCAACAGATTAATCAAACATTCTTTACACCTTCTAACATGAAACCTCAGACTTGGGCAATTCCTAAAGCCTTTCTGATGCTTTGACACCTCAACAAACTCAGGCGATAAAATTTAACAACTACAAGGATTCAACCCCCGATGCTTCAAGATTAAGCAGCCTTACAACAAGTTCTACCCGAACCAAACCCCCCCCCCAATAATCATGAGAACAACACATCATAGGGACAGTTAAGATTACCAATCATTCGTAACAGCAAAATTCAAGGGAAATCACATGAAATTTGACAGCTTTATGATTCGCAGGTTTTCAGCCATGCAAAATTCCAAACGCAGCTTTTAGTTCATCAGATTGAATAAAGCTGCGGCTTTTCGATCAAATAGCAAACAAAACACTACACAAACTGCTATCTCAAACCCGGAAAGAAAGAAAACTAAAAGTATTGCAACAGTCCGAAAGATTCCATCTTATTGCATCCAACTTTTAATCTAAAAGTCTTAGCATACGACACAAGGCCACACTCACAAACGAAAACTCAACATCAGCCATCTAAACACCGCACAATATCCATGATTCTCATAGTAAGCTATCAATAAGAAAAGGCAAAAGAAGGACTTACAGTGTCCTTCTCGATGCAATTTGACAGCAACAGACGATGGTTGATTTCTATAAGCGATGGCAGTCTTAGACGACGCCTGATTCCTCTCTTCTCAAACTCCCTACCAAGTTCTTGTTCCCTTCCCCTTCTCAGTTTCCCATTTGTTCTACGGAGTCCCGAAACTTCTCTTTCTTTTCTGTTCCCTGTCTCCTCTCTCTCGTTTTTCTCTCTTCAGTTTTTTCTTCTTTTATTCCGCCGTCACCCTCCTGCCCTCTCTCTGTTTCTTTTCCTTTCAACCCCCCTGTTTCTGGTTTCCTTTCTCTGGTCACCCCTCTATCACTCTCTATCTTTTAGCCATCATCCGAATCCCCCTTTCTTTGTTTCCCTTCGGTTTCTTCCTCCTGGCTCTCTCTCTCTCGGTCTCTTTTTCTTTTGGCTCCCCGTCCGCCGCCCCTTTCTTTTCTCTCTTTTGTTCTTTTCCCTCTGATCTTTCTACTGCCGAAGCCCCCTCTATTGCTCCTTATCTTTCAGCCGTCATCCGAATCCCCCCCTCAAAGTTCTCTCTTTTCCTTCACCGTTTCCCTTCCTTTTTCCTCTGATCTGGCCCATAGCTACCTCTCTTCCTCTTTGTTTTCTTTCTGGGTTTCTTTCCCCAGCAGACAACCTCTCTCAATCTCCTATCTCTCTTGCTCTTCAGGTTCTCTCCACCACCTTCCTTCCGCCGTCAACTAGCCTCCCTCCCCTTTTTCTTTTTCTCTCGGCCTTTTTTCTATCAAACTCCGCCGCCTCCTATCTAGAGCTCTCTCGGTTATGTCTTCAGCCCTCAACAAAACTCACCTCCCGCCTCTTCTGTGAGAACCCGTACTTTCCCTAATAATTTTCCTAGGGTTATTTCCTTTCATTGCATGTTTTCTGCATTTTCTGGCTTAGGAAAATTTTCTTGGTGGATTTTATGAGTAATTATAGTTTTTAGATGATTTTTCTAGCATTGGGTAGTTTTTGAAAAATTACGGATAGATTATGGACGTGGGCCCCACTAGTGCGAAAAGTTCGGAAAAATTCGGCCAATAAGGTTAAGTTTCGGATACTGTGTAAAATTTATCGGGTGTTAAGAGATAAGAAGAGGAGGTGATTTGATTGATGTGAGAGAGACTTAAAGGATAGAAATGCATTTAATAGAGTGCCAAGTGGCACTTTCTCATTGGTTGGACTTTTTGACTTTTTACCCTTAAGTTAAATATCTCAAAAATTGACTAAAAATCACCATTTTTCACTCCTTGGTGGCCGACTCTCTTAAGCTCAAGAAGGAAGAAGATTTCTCCAATTTTCAAGCTTCCATTTAGCTCAATCTTCCAAACCAATTTCATCAACTAGTTTCTACTCCATAAAAGTCTTCCATTAGGTGCTAGTAAGTTGTTTGGTGAAGTTTTTTAAGGAAGCTAAGGTGTTCTACAACTCCCTCTCTCTTGTTTACTAGGTAAGTGATGATTACACTTCCTCTTACACCTAATGATGTTTAATTTGTGCCTAATGGTGGCTATAGTGTTGAAAATTGTGGTTTATTTCTTGGTTTGGAATGAATTGGTGAAGTTTTTATTTTTTTGAGGAATTTTCTGGTTTAATGTGATCATGGTGTTGTGGTTATTTATGATGGTTGGTAATGAGGGGTTATGACTCTAGTAGGTGTGTATGATAGGAAATTGCAACCAATTTTGGGTTTGGATTGAAATGTGAAAAGTTAGGGTTTCATAACCCCCTTTCTGTCCGGTTTTGGATCATATTGTTAGAGGCCGAATTGTCCTTTGCTTAAAACATTAAAGTTGTAGGTATTGATGTGTTTGAGGTGCCTGTAAAATTTCAGGGCAATTGGAGTAGTGTAGAATGAGATATGTCGATTTTACTGTTGCTGTTCTGGGTTGATCAGAAAGTGCGAACTGCGCTTGTAATCGTCTGTTTTGACTGGCATTGCTTTGGATTTGGATGTTGGTGTCTTCTGATGAAATGTATCTTGATGTCTTAGCTACCGCATGCCTTTGGAATCAATGCATTTTGACTTGTATAGACTGAGTTGGACTAATTACAGCATAGTGTGATTTGTAAACCTGCAATTACGGTTCTGGTTTGGTATTTTGCATATTTGACCTAGTTGTGCTAGGATTTGGACTGAGTGGCCTTCTACATTGTTGTAGCCCTGTATTTTAGGTTCGAGATGGTGGGTCTTTCACCCTCATCCGATAAGCGTAGAGCAACTTGTGCCATTACCGTATATTGAGGACAAAACTGTTTTTGTTGCTAGGCCAAATGAGTTACATTTCCTGATTTTCTGGTTTGCAATAATGCTTGTATATGTTGATAAAACCCTATTGGGGTTGTGATTGGCATTGCTTTATGACTCGTTATCGAGTCTCATTGTACTTGTTTACGTGTTCTAGGGCGTGACGGTGGTTCACGACATTCTCTTGACGGAAGTGCTTGAAACAACACTTAATTGATAAGTGAGTATACTACTCACTTTAATGGTACAATGTGGCTTTGTTATATGTGAATGTGATGCCTTGAAGGCTTATTTGGCTATTGGAAGTGATTGAGGTGAGGGTGTACTTGACCGCCCTCACCCCCTTGTGATTCCATTCATGACTGTTTACCGTTTCACTGAAATACTGCACTTGCTATATGAGATATTGAATTCCATTCATGGAAAACTGATTTGGTGTCGTTTGGACGAATATCCAACGGCCTTACTGTATTACTGAGCTCAACCCCGTAGGTAGTCAATTGAATCGAGCCGGCGAGGGCTTGGTCGTGAAAATTGACATGCCACGGGGACTGTACTGGGGAATCTTGTAGTAATGAGACTCTTGGTTCCGGTATACTCGAGTATTACCAAAAGCTACTGATTGGAGTGCGGGCCCGGTTGGGGTATGTTTGGTGGAAGGAATGGGAGTGAAGTGGGTTCTACGGTTGGTACTCATAAACGTTGACGGAGAGTCAATGAGATCGGATCAAGAATGTAAGCGTGGAAATGGGCTCTTGAGAGCCGTCCGTATCCTTTTACTGATTTGTTTTATTCCTTAATTGTGTACTTGAAATGAAAGGTTATGCTTAAGTGATCTTTGTTGCTTATGTGGTAGTAACTCACTGGGCTTAAGCTCATTCCGTTCCATTTGTTTTCCTTACAGGAAATGACCACTTTTGGAAAAGGTTGTGTTAGTTGGTTGTCAAGTTGAGCCCATGTAAATGTCTTTTGAATAGCTCTTTGAATGAAACCCTAATATGTATTGGGTTCAATTTCTTTTGATTGGCAAACCGAACATGTTTGATATGCCGCTTTGGCTTTTGGCTTGTAAATGTTACATTTCAATGTATATGTGTTTGGTTGACATTTGGTTGGATTTCGGATTAACTCGTATTTCAAACGGCGAAAGAAAAATTTCTGGCGGGAATGAACAGGGCCAAATCCGGCCAGAAATTGGCCGGATTGTCGGCCGGATTGCCTTGGGATTTTTTTTGAAAATCCGGCCTTGCTCACTGGACAGTATCCGGCCAAGAATCCGGCCGGTAATCCGGCCAGATTCCGGCCGGATTCTGCTGTGCCAGGCCACTATTCATCGTTTTCGTTTTTTCATTTTTTTCTTTTGATATTTGTGGCTTGTCCGAGCGCACTTTTACTTTCCCGAAATGTTCTAGATCGCATGTAACTGCTCGTTAGTCCTGGCGAGAGCTGGGCAGGCAGTCCGCTAACCCCTTTGGTTCACCTTAGGGGAAGGTGTGGCTGTTACATCTTCTATATTTGCTCAGCTTTTATATGAGAAACTCACTCCTGAAACCTAGCATCTAAGGCACGGAAAAACTCCATTTTATTTTGTATTTTTTACAACCTTAGATCTTCATAGTTTCTGATAAACCTTGGATCAAGCCAGGTGTTTTCTATTGAGATCATCAGACGGAGGAGAAAAAATGAAAACAAAGGAGCTTAACAAATATTACAAAGCCGAAGAAATTGCAGCACTCTCCGCTGTTTTGTTTTTCACTTGGAAATATAATATGAAGGAATGGGCTCGGATCCTGTGTGGCTCCTGGTGCAAGAGCTTGGTTTTCTTTTTTCCTTTTTTTCACTTTTTCCCTTTTTTTTTAAATCAATTAAAATAAAAATGAGAGACACGAAACAAGAACAAAATAAAATAAATTGAAATAGAATAAAATAAAAACCTAAAATTGAATCAAATAAGTCTACAATTAAATTAATTAAATGAATAAAGTTTAAAATCAAAATTTGGTGTCTACAAGCAAGAGATAGAAATTCAAACAAAAAATTCTAGTTTCCTCCAAACTTGAAGTTAACTCTATGGTGTTGCCAACCACCTTGTACATAAGAAGGATCACTCTTTGCTTACCCTAAACATTCTTTAGTTGAGCCAAAGAGTTTAACAACACTCTTAGTTAACCCTCACTATGCTACAATTGATTGCCACTAACCAACCAACTAAGAGCTATTATATAAGTGAGACTCACCTACATAAGGTTTTAGTTCTTCTCTTGAGAAACCTCACAAATCCAACTTTCCCACACCTATACAACAATCAAGTTTGTTATACAATTTTCCCACACCTATACATCACAAATTTGCAACACTCAAGATTTGAAATAAATATCATAATTTGTACATCATCATAATATTGTATCTACTTGAAAAGTTTGTTATCTCTATAATCTTCCATATCCACCTTTCATTCTTTCACCCCTTTTGCTAACTTTCAAGCTCCTTGTTCTTTTGACTCCAAGTGACTTATTGTATCATTTTTCAAGCTCCACTTGGATCAAATTCTGTTTGGATACCTACACAAAGGAGTTCACTTTTGGTACTCAAATACTCTTGGGTCAATGAGGGTTAGTTGTATCGTTCAATACCCAAATGACTTTCATTCCAAAATTCACATTTGTTTTCACACAACACTCTCTTTTCATATGGCCATATTGACAACAATAATCACATAGAATATGAGTATTTCTCACATGAGAGCATCTAACAAAGATTAATCCATTTTTTCTATAGGTAGTAAAATTTTTATTAACCAAAGTTGATGTGAGACGAACTCCATTGAAGACAAAACCCGTGATTCACTTGTCACGATCTAGACAACTAACACCGAAGGTTTGGCAGTGGAAAAAACTTGACCCTAATAATCCTATGAGTTACGAACAATATTGATACGATCTCAACCCGTAACTAATCGAATTAATGAACCAAATTTGTAGGTAGAAGAACGCCACAATCAAAGAGATACTTGATTGATAAGTTTGGATCGAATAACTTAAGAAGATTCTCAAGTATTCAAAGAAAACTCTCTTGGACAAGAGAAAGTGATTAACTCACCATTGTTATTGTAAAATCTGATTAACTAAAAATATTGGAAAGGACTAGACTATTTATAGCCTTACAATGACTCAAACCTAAAGTTATTTGGACTTAACTAACCCTAAAACTTTTGACTATAGTTCGGCCAAAATAAGGACAATGTGGCCGAATCATTAAGCTGAAATTATGATGAGAGACCACCAAGGCTTCAAGTTGCTGATTCAAATGGCTCGAGTGAAGTCCTAAATACCAATGATGAACCTTGGACCAATGACTCGAGCAAGGGCAAGGAAGTTGCGAGAGTCACTTCAAATGTTCCTACAAGTAGTTCACTCTCACATAGGAAGGATTCAAGAAACTCACCACACATTGGTGAATCTACTCCAAGCCAATGAGAAGACCACGGATTGCTTACTGATTTTCTTGTCGCAATTAGAAGTTAGTTTGTAGGCATGCCAATAAGGTTGAATAGCTCATGTTGATCACTTAACCGACTAGCTTTTAGTTCATTAGGAACGAGTCAGTAATTTTGAGTTATTTGAGTTAGTGAGGTCCTTCTTAGTAAGTTAGGATTAGGATTGGTGAAGCCTATAAATAAGGCTTGGCCGATTGTCACCAAAACAAGTTCATTATTATTATTTTCAGCAATAAAGAGCGAGTTCTCTTAGCTTTGAATATTTTAGATTGGTTCTAAGTGTTCTTCGTGGCTTATCAAGCAAGAATCATACTTGTTTGTGGCGCCATTCTACCAAACACCACAAGTTCCTTTAATCACTTCTTGAGGGTTAAGAATCTCTCTTAGTTCTCATCCAAGGGATTCTAAAGGGGTTTAGGGTTCCGCGCGTTCAAACCTTGGAGTTGCTTGTCTAGATCCTGCAAGTTGGAATACGAGTTCGCCAATCGGGGTTGGGTTCGTATCATCTAGTAATCAGAGTTAGTTGACAACTACCAGGTTATATCCTTCTTTTCTTTTATGATCGAGTCATATACTCTTGTCCCAAATCAGATTCGTGCGTCAAAACAAAACAAAATATATACATACATTGAGTCGTTAGTTATTTGTTAGGACTGTCAATGGGGCTGAACCAGCCCGAACTCGGCTCGTTCGGCCAGATAAAAAGTCCGATGAACCCGACTATTTAGTGAGCCGATATGAGATTGAGCCTAAAAAATAGGCCCGAATTAAATATGAGCCGAGTTTGGGCCTTATTAGGCTCAAACCTGATCTAGGCCCGGCCCTTTAATTACCTATATATATAATATTTATATTTTGATATTATGTATAATTATATATCCAAATATATTATTACTAAATACTAAATATATATAAATTACAAAACAAAAAATACATCTAAAGACTCTTCCATGAGCTTTCTTGAGAGTCAATATTAGTAATGCATAACTAAATCTCTAACTTTTCTTATTGGTTGAGTAAATTTTTGTAATGGCATAATATTGGTTGATTTCTTTTTGGTCTACAAACACAAATCATCAAGCATATTTGGATTTAAATCACAATATTATAAAAAAGTTTCAACTTTTAAAGATGTATTGACTTATGATCGCATGTTTTATTACTATTTTTCATGCATTTTGAACGAATTAAATATAAATACTGTTGAAAATTTTTTGGTTTATATACATTTTAAAAACTATTATTTGTTCATGTTTAGTTTTAATATTATAGTCTTGTAAATGTTAAATTAGTTTTACAACTTAATAGTTATAGTAATTATATTAAGAAAATTAATGAGTAATAAGTGAGTTTGAGCTAAGCCCGATTAAGGCTCACAACCCGAATATTATGTGAGTTGAGTATGAGTTTCACATTTATGAACCCAAAACTCATAGCTTGAAACCCGAAAATGTTTCAAATAAAATGAGTTGAGATTGAGCTTATGAAAAGCCCGACTCATTAGGCCCGATTGACAGGCCTATTATTTGTCTAGTAGTCATTATTGTCCGAATTCTATCCCTTATTGGTATTGTGTTTCTTGATCTTGTTTGTGTCTTGATTTTCTTGTCTTGAGTCTTGAAACCATCGAGTCAAAAAAAACAAAAAAAAAACAAAAAAGCAAAAAAAAATTCTGATCGCTAATTGTGTCTTGAAATCCGAAGTTTAACTAGGGTTTCTTGACAAAGGGTGTTGGGAATTGCCTATCTTACACTACAATCCAGGCTGTTTACCTTTGTTCTTGAAAGTCTTGATCATATCTTGAATTCACTACAAGAAATTTCGTTATTAGTGACAACATTTCCTAGTGACAAAAATAAGTCGTCACAAAATAGGGCTCATTAGCCACAATACGAAAAGTTGTCATAATTGACTGAAAGGAGCAAAGGCATCAGTGATGACCTTGGATTGTCGTCACAGTTGGACTCCCGCCAGATCGCGCCAAACTACATCAGTGACGACTATCTAAATGTTATCAGTAATAATTCTCTTTTGTTTGACAACTTAGTTGCTGTTGTCACTGATAATAATGGAACTAATTAGTGACAACTTTCTCTTGTCACGATCTGATTTAAAATATTTATACACTATAGCACTTGTTATTCTGTATTTGCTCTGTAATGAATTTTTTAACTGTTAGGAACTCAAATTTTGTCATGTAAATTAGTATTAGTGCAATAATTTAAAGTGAAATTAACCATTTGAAACAAATCATCTCTCTTTAGTATAAAATAACTAAAAAAAATTCTGGAGTATTGGGCAAAAAATAATGGAAAGAAAGATAAATAAGTTGTAATTTAGTTCACAATTTTGAGAAAAGTGATATCAATATTAATATCGGATCAACTGTTTGATGTCATAAAAAAATTAATTATTTGAAGTAGAACCAAGGTGCATTTACCCACTTGTGGTATTGCAACACAATTTCCTCACCCATTATGAATATTTTCACAAAAATATTTAAAAGTAGCAAGTAATAATGTAGTAGTAAAATATTAATTCAACTAAAAAATTGGAAACTAAAAAACTTGTTTGAAATTTTGCTACTGAACAAGGGGGAAATCTAAGGAATTGAAAATTTATTCAAAGTCATAGTCTGAGGAGAGGCACGGAATTGATATTGAACACTTGGTAAAACTAGCCATCGGTCATTCTCAATCACCGTTCACTCTACAAGACACTACCAGCCAACACTTAGAACCAAATAGCGCTTCTCCTCGTCTCTGCCGAAACATCTCCTGTCATCTCCTAATTGATCTTGGCTCCGCAATGATCAAATAGAAGACCACATTTAGCAGCAACTCTCTACAAAAAAAGGTATGCCGATTCTCTTTTTCCTCAATTTTCCCCAAAATGTTTTGCCCTAATTTTTATTTCCCAAAAATTTCAGTCCAGTTTTTTTGGGTTTCATTTGAGTTATGGATGGAGTCATCTCCTCCTTTTGGATTCTGCTTACTTGTGGGTTTTACCCTTATTAATTTTTGGCCAACATTTTCTTGTACAAGATAAAGGGCTTTAGTGGGATTGGATTATGGGTATGTACGGGTTCGTAATAGGCTGAGGAAGGCAAACCGTGTCTCGGTTTTGCTCTATCCAGTTGCATAGTGAAAGATTCTGACTTTCTTGCATTTGCGTGTTTTATGTATGTGGGAAGCTGAGTAAAGGCCAGTTCTTAAAGATTGAAATATAGAACTTTAACTTAGGAATGTATATTGGCTTGATACCTGTAGTGATAGTTTAGTGAACTTGGATTAGGAAAGAGTTTATAGATTGCAGGTTGGTTAAAAGCTTCAATTTCTAGGTATGCATGAATGAAATCATGCTATTCCACATTCTACATGTGGGTAATTGTAGAAATATTTGATACATTAAGGATTCCTGGTTCTTTTAGTGATTCTTGATGACTAAAATAGTTGCAGAGCGTATTAAATCCGTGAATATATCTATGACCAATTCTCTGTTTAAAGTTGTTCTTAAGTTGGTGGAGTATTGTTAGAAAAAATGTCTAACCCCAAGTGCTTTTCGGACTTGTCGAGATCAGTATCTTCCCATATGTAATTGTTGTGGACTTCTTGAAATATTATGCAAACGAATGAAATACGTAGTGAACATGAGATTGAAGAAATGTAGCCTATCGTGGTTATTTATGCTCTTATATGAGAAACCAATCAGTTAATAAAACCTTGTACTTGTCCAAGTTTCCCACCATCATTCTTGTTCATTTAGTGTATAGTTGACATATTGGCTCTGTCTTAGGGACATATATTGTCGGGTAGCTTGCTTGGATTTATGGGGGCAGCCATTTAGTACCTGCTATAATGATTACCATAAAAATTAGTTTAGTGAACTACGCTGCCACATCTCTTGAAATCAAATAGCTCAAAGTCAAGAATGAGAAAACCACTTTTCATGGGCTTTTTTCATCTGTTTTTTACTTCCTGCGTCCCTCCTCCCTTTCATTCACACTAGCATGGCATGGATGCCTTGTGCTGGTGTGTCCCCTGTCTCTTTTCAAAATACCACTTTCTATGACCTGATGAGCTCCATGTAAGATATTTTTCTGGTTAATCAAGCTACATTTGAATTGAACTATGATGCTAACTGAATAGTTCACGTATGTTTTCAAGAAATCAAACACAAATTTCAATCTAAGACAATCTGGAACAATATAAAATTTGAATTGGAATTGTTTGCTGCTTTGAAAGACCTACTCAAGTGAATCTTAAAATATCAGAGATTACTCAGTCCAGTTTCCGGAGAGTCAACTACTTTGATTCCTCATTTTTTTGTAAATGGAAGTCAAGATTTCTGCACCTTATAAAAAAAAAAATAATGTTGAGAATTTCCCAATATTTTATGTTGACTTTTGTCTAGTGAATATTTGAGTTGGCATGCTTTTAAATACATACGCATCATAAATGTGATCATGTCACTGTATTATAGGAATTACAGGAATTACTTAAGATAGATGAATTCAGAGAAAAGAGCAGAACAAGCCGAGAAGCGCTCAGCTGAGTTGGAAATGACAGTCCAATCTCAATGAAACTTATGGAGAAGCTTGTGAACTAGCAAAGTGAAATGCAAAACCAACCGTAAACTATTATAGCACAGCTGCAAGCCAACAAGCAATGAGGCACATCTGAACGTACTTGATGATATACTTGTTTAAATTGAGTTATGTTTGTTAAAGGGACATTCTTATAATTCTTCAGCCAATGTGAGACCTAAAATATATTTATTATAGATAGGGGGCTGCCATGGTTTAAAATTAACATAAGTTATTGAATTAGGTGACAATATTAACTTGAATCGGCCGCCTTGGAATTTAGTGAATGCTTTTTACTTTTGTTGTTTTTTAGGAAATTTGGAGACTGTTTTGCTTTTGTCACCTGAATTGCAATAGAATCCTTTTCTATTTTAAACTATCAACATATAATAGGTTGTTAGACCTTAAACAAGTTGTATGTTAAACAATTATATAAATGTGGAATGCTGGTCATTTTTTTGGAACTGTGCTCGCGGTACAAATTACTTAGTCATTTGATAGATTGAACAACCACATATGAATGATGAAAGGCTGCTTTTTCTTGTTTATTAGACCTTATGTATAGTTACATATTTTCAGATATATGAAATCCTATGACATTCAAAGCTTCAAAGACTACTTTTGCTCCAAAACACAATGAAGCTTGCAATGTTGTTTCTCATAAATGTGGAATCGTTTGTTGCTGTCCTTTGGCATCTAAATTTAAAATAAAGAAGTGAAATAATTCTGCCCATATAATCTGTGGCTATTAAACTTCCATCCTCTAGTAGACTTTGTTTCCAAATTGCCCATATAATGTCTCTTTTTCTACTATTTATATAGTCACTATCTACATGAGACTTAAAACAAATTATTCACTTTATTTTTTGGTGACTCATTTACTAATTTTCCTTGTTTTAAATTTTTCTATCATCTACTAATAACTTTACTACTTTATTGCAGATATATTGCTCATTTTAGAGGTTTGGAAGAAGATTAGCAGTACGGCTTACATGTCGACTCAAAAACTGTGGTTATAGTGCTATCTTAAGTTTAGAAAATGTTTCGGTAGCACAGAAAATGTTTTGGGACTTGGAATTGTTTTTTAGTGCAGCCTTGACTTATATGCAAAATTTTTTCTACTGAAACTTATCAAACTATTTGTAGTGTGATGTTACACTTATTTATGACATTGAATATTTAATATGTTATTCTGGCATTTCCTATTGTAACGATTGCCTACATTTGTTATTTATTAAACATTGCCGATGTTTTCATTTTTTAGATATTATTGTAGTAGGAAAATCATTAAATTAGACATTGCAAGGTGTTGTAAATAAGTAGCATTTACAACAATCAGGCTATCTTTATTGACAATTGTTGTTGTCACTCAATCATAATTGTCCATTGATAAGAAGTTGTTGCCACAATTGGTAAGGGGTTTATTGACAACAAAGTTGTCACTAATTAGTATATACACTTACTACATTGCTTCATGCATCATTGACAAGAAAGCATGTCGTCACTAAATTTATAGCTTTTATTGACGACATATTTTGTCATAAAAAAGTTTTTATTCATTGACGATTTTAAAGTCGTCACTGTATACTTTTACCGACGGAGATTCAGTGACGACCTTGTGACAATCGAAATGTTGTCGATAAAGGTCATCAGTGACGACTTTTTGCTTTTTTGTGGCAAAAGGTAGTTGTCACTGAAGACCAAAATTCTTGTAGTGATTTTCTAGAAATTCTTGGGTAAAATCTTGAAGTATTGGGTTGGTTCTTGAAGTTCTTGAAGTCTAGTTTGATGTGATACGCACTTCGACACGATCTAGACAACTAACACCGAAGGTTTGGCAGCGGAAAAACTTGACCCTAATAATCCTACGAGTTACGAACAATATTGATACGATCTCAACCCGTAACTAATCGAATAATGAACCAAATTTGTAGGTAGAAGAACGCCACAACCAAGGAGGTACTTGATTGATAAGTTCGGATGAATAACTTAAGACAATTCTCAAGTATTCAAAGGGAGCTCTGTGAGGACCCGTAAAATTTCCCTAGTTTATATTCTTTTATTTTATTTTTCAGCATGCATTTTCCTTACTTTACTTTACTATATTAATTTTTCAAAGATTTTTATCAGTGAATATAGTTTTAAATCAATTTTCCCAGTATGGGTTAGGTCATGAAGAGTTTGAAGTGTATTATGGACGTGGGACCCGCTAGTGCTTTAAGTGCGATTAATTCGGCCAATTAGGTTAAGTTTTGCATAAAGGGATTAAGTTACTAAGTGTTAGGAGATAATTAGAGGTTACCTAGATGGATTAACCACGGAGAGACAAGAAGATAGGTTTAAACATAAACGGTGCCACGTGTCGCATTACTATTGGAAGATGGACTTTGACTAAGTTTCTTTACCTTTACTAAATCACAAAAATTGACCAAATTCATCTCATTTTTCTTCATGCTTTGGCCGAACCTCTTAGAGGAAAAGAACAAGAGAAAACTTTCAACCTCAACTTCATTTCCTTGCTCAATCTTGAGTTTCTACCATTAAAATTTCAAATTACTCCATAGAAACTTCTTGCTAGGAATGATTAAGGAGGTTGGTGGAGTTGTTTGGGAAAGGGAAGCACTAAGCTACCAATTCTCTTGGGGTTTGAAGGTATCTTGTCAAGAACTTCCTCTTTACTTCAATAAATTGTTCATTAGTGGCTTATAGTTGTTATAGATGTTGTTTTGTGGAAGATTTCATGGTTTGAGCTAGAGTTATGTTAAATTTCAGTTTTTAAGGTGATTTTTCTGGCCACATGTGATGAGTAATGGTTGATCATAGAATGATAGCTTTATATTGTGAAAAATGAAGCTTTGGTATGCTAGATGGACTTGTCTAAAGAAATTTCCAGCTTGGGTGCAAAAATTCCAGCTTTAGGGTTTTTAATTTGAGCTCCCATTTGGTTGTATTTGAAGGGTATTGTGACCCTAATTAGGTGTGTTCAATAGCTTGTGATTTATATGGGAAATTGTGACTGAAATGAGATGAGATGTTGATGTTAGGTTGGAAAAGTAAAGAAAAACAAGGGAAGTGCTGCCGAAATTTTCGTAGGAACGCTTCAGTAGTTTTGGAAAATTTACTATATCTTGTTGTAGAAATATCAGAATTGAGTTTCGTTTATTGCGTTTTAAACTAGATTCATAGAACTATAAACCGTGAAAATTTCAGACACTGGTTCTATCTGTACGATTTAGGGTGATTTTTCAAAATTAACAGAAATTGCATACCTGTTCTGTCTTTTACTGGATAAAACAGCAATTTGAGGCTCGAATTTGACTGACTTGTGATCTGAATCTTATAAATGTGTCTTTGAAAAATTGGACCCCTTTGAGTCTATTTTCTGATGGTATAAATTTTATCAATTTTGGACATAAGAATCTTGAAATATGATTTTTCAAATGTTGGTGAGCAAAACTGAAAAATCCTGTTTTCTTAGAATTATTCTTACTCTTATTTTGCACCTTAAGTTTGGAGTTAGTAAATCATTAAGGGTATGTTTTGGGTAGAAGCGAAGGGTTTTTGGATCGTTAATATCTGTAGGACCAACTACTATTTTTTCACTCCAAAACTATACCTTCGTGTGCATTGGTAATTTACTTGGTTAGACATATGACTCGTAATCGAGTCTCAATTGTTCTACCTTGTTGGTTTAGGACGTGCCAGTGATCCAAGTACTTCGGGAGGAAACATTTGAAGTTATTTGTTTTAAATTGGTGAGTGTACCACTCCCTTAAGTTGTTGCTTATCTGTGACTTCTGTATACTTTATATGAAATGAGGGTGTACTTCATCACACTCATTTCTCTCATCTGTTCTTTTAGTTCCTGTATATTGTATAAATCTGTATTTGTTCTCTATATTTGTTATCTGTATCTGTTCTCTATATGTGTTGATGTCGTTTGGAGGGTTGAATCCAACGACCATTCTATGACCTATGAGCTCGAAGCCGGTGGCTAGTTACTCGAGTCAAGCCGGCAAGGGCCTGGTTGATTAGATAACGAACCACGGTAGTCCACTTTTAGGAAATCTTTGGGTATTGGAGACTCTGGATTTCCGGTATACTCGAGTATTACCATCTATGTTTCTGTTGAGGTGTTCGGGCCCGGTGAGAGGTAAGTTTGGTGGACGGAGTTGGCATTAAAGCGGTGCTCTACTGGACTGATTCCTTTATTTGAAAGTTGACGGAGTGTCAACTACTTTGATCAAGCTTTGGGGAAGTAAGGGGAAATTGGCTCTTGAGAGCCACCTGTATCCTTTCTATTCGAAGTCTTTGTTTATATCCCTTATTTGGCGTGTATATTTGACTATGTGTATTTCGGGTATCTCACTGAGCTTCTAGCTTACCCCATTCCTGTTACTTTGTTTTCCTTACAGGGATACTACTTTGGAAATCATGATTTTTGGAAGGAAGAGTTGAGCTAGTAGATGTGTATCATTTTGTTAAGCTCCTCTGTAATTATAAACTTTAAATGTATTTTGTATAAGTATGAACTTTTGTCATACTTTTGACTTGTACTTCATGGAATCGTGAAAATATCAATGTATATATGTTGGCAAGTGTATACTATATATATCTCTTGAGCAATGCATGTCTTGCATGTCTTTACGGTTATTTAAACCTTATTTGAGCCTGTGGGCAAGACCGGGCAAGTGCGGAATTTAAACGAAGAAAGAAAATTTCTGGCGGGAATTTCTGTGCCAGAATCCGACAGCAAATCCGGCCAGTTCTTGGCCGGATAGCTGGCCGGATTGGCAGGGGAATTGGATCACTTTGGTGTTTAGCTACTGCTTCCAATCCGGCCAGGAATCCGGCCGGAAATCCGGCCAGATCTCGGCCGGATTGTGACGTGGCAGCGGCACTTTTGTTTTGTTTTTTTTTATTTTTTATTGGAACATTGTATCAAAGTTCTATTGTATCTTTTAGTTTAGTTATTTTAGTTTCCAAAAGTTCTTTTCTCGAAGTCCCTTTTGAATGTTTGGTAGGGTTTACTTCCGTTTCGGATCCGTAGTTCCGACGAGAGTTGGGCAGGCAGTCCGCTAAACCCTTTGGTTCACCTTAGGGGGAGGTGTGGCTGTCACAAGCTCTCTTAGAAAGAGAATGTGATATAAAACTCACGAAATTTTGTATTAAAAATCTGACCACTTGCATGAATAAGACTAGGGCTATATATAGCCTTATAATGACTAAAACCTAAAGCTAATTGGACTCAATCTAGACCCTAAAATTAAGGACTATGGTTCGGCCATGATAAGGCAGTGATTGGTCGAAATTATTAAGCTAAAATTAATAACTAAATCAGCAAGATAAATGACAAATATACCTTGCTTAACAAGACATTAATAACTTCAAAAATTACTAATGAAACTACTCTTCGTTTGACTCAATAAGCTGGAGCAAAGTGATTAATACGAGTTGGGCAGATTGCAACTCTTTTGGAAGGGTACTAGTTCATCATGTTTGCATCATTCCCTTCCTCTTGAAAGCGATTTGTCCCCAAATCGACAGTGCGCTTGAAGGACAGCCACGTTGGAAATAAATGAAGGATCACGAGCCAAGTTAAATGCTGTTTGGTCAGCTTCATGAGGCTCTCAAACAAGGACATGCGCCAAGGTAGGAAAGAGCTCGTGTAAGGCTTGTGAAAATTCCGAGTTGCAATCCAAAACTCTCTAATTAGCCTTCGAACATGGATTGTCATATTGTCACCTACACAATAAATCACATAGTTAGTAGTCATAGGTATAAAACAATGCAATAGCTTACCATTCACGTGCACAAGATAAGGATCTTTATAATGATACTCATTGAGGCTAGAAAAATCCTGAATCTGGTTGTGCAAGGTGGTATAATTCGACCCTATGTGATAGCCCCACCTCCCCCTAAGGCGAACCAAAGGGTTCGGCGAACCGCCTGCCCAGCTCTCGCCGGGACTCACTACAGTCCTCAAATATAATACAATGTAAATCTGAAATATTACATCTTCAAAAGCTCCACGAATTATATACCACAAGTGAATCGAAAACTTACAAGGTACATCTCAAATAATGCATCAAATCCTCCACGAATTTACATATCATAATGAAGCAAATACTAATTCCCAAGCATAGAATGTACACCTACATTCGTTTTAATTCCAAACATTCATACAAGCCCAACCATTACATAAGATGAATTTAAATTTAAACTGCACATGAAATAATCCATCCAGTCACCCGAAGAACTTAATACAAGTGCTTCCTTTGCCTCGAGCCCTGTGGGGAGAAAATTATTTTGGGGTGAGCTAGAAGCTCAACGAGTGTCCAGTAAAATCAATAATCAATTACATTTCACAATAATGCATTTAGATGATGGCATGACTCAGTGATCAAATGTAAGTTTGTTGCTCTTGTGAGCCAGTGAAATTCTCGTACTTAGAACTCCAACGCTCAAACAGATCAATTAACAGTCAAATAGTATTAAGGAGCCATTTGTGCTTCAAATAAATAGTGGTGAAGACGTTGGTTCTAAGCACAAGACTTCCCTAGAACTCATTGGAGCCAAATCATTTCATGATACACATGCAAGCACTCATGATATGCAATCGAGTAAGCAATGCAAGAAATAATTCGAAAAGTAACTTTACAAATAGTTGTGGAATCACTCACCAACCACAGCTCATGAACCATCCATCACAGACATTGCCTTGTTCAAGTCCAAGCCTTTCATTTCTACCAAGAGCCCACTCACTCAAAGCAATCAAATGCTCTCAAAGGTTCGACAGCACTTCTGTGAGGACTCGCAAAAATTTACCTATTTTAAACTCCTATTACCAGCTTATTTAAATATTTTATTGCCCATTTGCTCTGAATATTTTATTTCAATCTTTTTAGACCTAATTACATGGAACTATGACTTACTTATATTTTTAAAATGACTCGTTTCAAAATTTAATTTTTGAAAGCTCGTTAAGTGAGAATAGTGAATACGCGTTTGGAGTCAAAAATCGATTCGAGAATACAATAAACTTGGAAAATTGGAGACTTGTACATTAGTCTTGAAATAGGTATTTTTATGTTTAAGTGTTCAAGTATTAGTTAGTGATACTATCGTTATAAGAATTTTTTAGAATTTTCACTTTATCGCACACAAATCGAAAGTACGCGTTTTCGCGCGCGCGATTAATTGAGGGACTTAAGACCTTTATTTTGGAGCTATTAAGAATGAATAATAATAGTATGAATGGAAGTGCATTTGTGACGCCCCGAAAAAAAATGAGTTTGAGAACCCGAAAATTTTCTAATTTTCTAGGGTTTATTTTTTTAAACGCCCGCCTTTTCTACATTTTCTTGATTAGAAAAATTCCCCAGATAAAGTTATGAGTAAAGATAGTTTTAAAATGATTTTTCAGTATCGGTTAGTTTTTGAGAAATTAAAAGCGTATTTTGGACGTGGGACCCGCAAGTGCGGTAAATGCATTATATTTTTGACAACTTGTTGGAATTTTGTATTAAGTGATATTATTTTACAATGTGTTAAGATATTTGTATTGGAGAGACAAAAAGATAAGATTAAAACCCTAAAGGACCATTTGTCACAAAACCATTGGATTGACTTTTGACCAAGACTTTTCTAACTTTACTAAAACCAATTTGGACCCAATTTCTCTCCATTTTAGCTTGTCTTGGACGAAATTTTGAGAGAAAAAGAGAGAGAAAATCCATCATCTTGCACTTCAATTTCTTGTCCAAATCTTGAGTTCCAACCGATTAAATTGCAAATCACTCCATAAAACTTGCTAGCTAAGGAAGATTGAAGCTCTTGGTGGAGTTGTTTTGGAAGAATAATCCCTAAGTCATCACCTTTCTTGATATTTGAAGGTATCATGTCTAGCCATCCTTTCTTTGTTCTTGATTATGCTAAATTAGAGACTTGTGATGGCTAAAGAGATGGTTTGATGGATTATATTTTGAGTTGTGGTTGGATGGATGAACTTTTATTATTTTTGGGGATTTTTCTGTTTTAATATGAGTATGATTATGTGGTTATGTATGATGATTGGAAATGATGTTTAATGATTCTAGAAGGTGGAAAAAGTGGAAGATTGCAAGTAAATTCTGTTTTGGAAGAAATCTGGAAAATTAGGCTTCTTGGTTCTTCATTCTGTCCGAAATTTTAGGTCCTAGATAGAGGCTGAATTGGCCTTTGTTTAAAACATGAAAGTTGTAGGGAATGACATTTTAAAGGTGCCTACAAAATTTAAGATCAATCGGAGTAGTGTGGAATGAGAAAAGTTGAAATTACTATTGCTGTTTTGGTTTACCCGAAATTGGGATTTGCGACTGTAATTGGTTGTTTTGGCTGGAATTGCTTCCGAATTGGTTGTTGAGGTCTTCTGATGAAATGTATCCCTGTTTCTTAGATTTTATCTGGTTTTATAATTTCTGGATTTGGACTTGTAGAGCCTGAGTTATGATGTTTCCGCTAGAATACGTTTTGGTGAATCTGTTTTACGTTATTGATGTAGTATCTTGCATTTTTGACCTGTTTTTACTCAAAACTGGGTTGAGTGACCTTCTAAAATATTGTACCCCTATCTCTTAGCTTCGAAACGGTGGGTCTTGAACCTTCATCCGACAATCGTAGTACCTTTGGTGCCATTACCGAAAAATGACGTCAAAACTGTTTTTCTGATTTTGAGCTTAACTTTCATTTCCGAACTTTTCCCTAGTTTGACTTGTACTAGTACTACTTGGAGCTTGCTGAATGGCTATTGGATGAACTTTTTGTTGTGTGTGTACCTTTGGGACTGGCTGAGGAAATCATGAAGCCATGACGGCTGGAAAAGTAAGCAAATTTAAGGGAAGTGCTGTCCGAACTTTTAAAGGATTTGTTTGCATTGAGTTTGTGATCTAAAACTTGGATTTGAGTAAGGCAATGTTATATGATGGATGATTCTGAGCCATTGAGGTGAGTGACCTCAAACTATTTCGAAAGTTATTTATGAACCGTTCCTGCATTATTTACTTTTGAACCGTTTTCTTACATTATTTACCTTTAAACTGTTTCCAAAGTTACTTTTGAACTGTTTTCTTGCATATCATGCGTGCTTGCATATGAGTGTTCCTTGTTGGCTGTATTCCTTGATTTATTGGCTTGTTATTATTGATTGATAATGTGTTAAGTGCTTTCAATGATTGTTAAAACGAGTTTTCTAGGCGAGTGTGTATTTTATCGCACTCGACCTAAATAAATATGAAATTTTCAATGATTAATGATTAAATGTTACTTGTGCATGAATGTAAGCCTTTTTGGCTGAACTGGCCACTGCCCTTCGTTACCGATCGACTCGAGCCAGAAGCGGACTCGGTCGGGCGATATGGTGACCCTGGGTGAATTTGGTATACTCGAGTATTACCTTGTAGTCCGGCTACGTCCGGATGGGTGGAGTCCGGCTACGTCCGGATGGGTGGAGACCGGCCAACGTCCGGAAAAAAAAAAAGATGAACGAATAAAAAGATGAACGAGGGATTATTTATAAAAAATGAACGTATCCTTTTCATGAATGTTACTATCGCTTTCCATTGTACATGTTTCTTGAATTATTGATACTCCATATTTAATGTTTTGTAAATGCTGTAATCATTTCTGGACTTATCATGTGATTTATGACATCACTGAAAAGAAATATTGTTAAACCGATTTGATTACTGATTTTCTGGTTACTCGCTGAGCTTCTAGCTCATCCCAAAAATATTTTATTCCCCTCCACAGGGCTCAAGGCGAAGGCAGGACTTGTTGTGCTTGTTCACGTGAATGGATGGCCTTTATGTTGTACAATTTGGATTTGGAATCATTTTATGTATAGTTGGGAATTGTTTCCGCTGCAATTGTGACATGTAATTATTGGAGACTTGGATGTATATTTGTGGACCATGCGATGTATATTTGAGGTTTATTCTTGTAATTCATTTGAGGACTTTAGTGAACGACTGAGTCCCGGCGAGAGCCGGGCAGGCGGCCCGCCGAACCCTCTGGTTCGCCTTAGGGGGAGGTGGGGTCGCCACAGCATTAGAGATTTAGTGTACAAGTGAAACAAACTCGAGAGGAATCGAGCACGAAATGCGCGCGTGCGCGCCGAAAGGCGAGTTGACTTTTGGAGTATTTTGAGCCACACACTTAAGCTTCTCAAGGAAGCTTCATTTTTCAGCAAACCCACTCTCTCTCTTAGCTCTTGTTGGCTGGCCATCCAAGGAGGAGAAGAACCAAAAATTTCCTCTTCATTTCACCACTCATTTCTCACCCAAATCACCTCAAAAATTGCACACACCTTGCAAACCACTTGGAGAACAACTCAAGCTAGGAAAGGTGTGACAGCCCCACATCACCCTAAGGCGAACCAAAGGGTTCGGCGGACAGCCTGCCCAACTCTCGCCAGGACTACGGAGTCCATTCACACAAACCCAACATAGTACGTGCGATAGGATCCAAAGAAAACGAACAATCGGAAACTACATATATTTTCATTGGAGTCTTGAACAAATTAACATACAGTACAATCCGAGGTATTCATACTACACAAAATACAATTAGGGCTTCGTTTTCAAAAGAGCAAGTACAATTAGGGTTTCCAACCATTGGGGAGCAATACAAAATATCTAACTAGCTCAACTCAGGCTTCAAAGTCACAGTTCCAAAGAGTGGTTCCCTGTAAGGAAACAAAGATAACAGAAAGGGATGAGCTTACGCTTAATGAGGTACCAAACATATAGGGGTAAAATCATGGCCTTTCATGTTGAATCAATCAGATACATATACCGGATATAAAGGAAAGCATTTAAACACCATGGTTCAAAGGGAAAGGATACGGGTGGCTCTCAGGAGCCAGATTTCCATTTGCAGTACTTGATCCGAACCCGTTGACTCTCCGTCAACGTAATTAGAACCAACATGTCCGTAGACCCCACTTTACTCCAATTTCCGTCCACCAAACATACCCCTACCGGGCCCGAACTCCATACAGTACAGAAATGGTAATACTCGAGTATACCGGAATCAAGAGTCTCAATACCCAAAGATTCCCAGAACAGACTACTGTGGTTCGTTATCTAATCGACCAGGCCCTTGCCGGCCCGACTTGAGTCACTAGCCACAGGTGTTGTGTGACAGCCCCACCTCCCCCTAAGGCGAATCAAAGGGTTCGGCGGACCGCCTGCCCAGCTCTCGCTGAGACTCAGTCGTTCACTAAAGTCCTCAATTAAATTACAAGATACATCTCAAATTTACATCAAATTCTCCAAGAATTACATATCACAAACGCGGGAAACTAATTCCCAAGCATGGAATGTACACGTACATCCATTCAAGTCCAAACATTCATACAAACTATACATTACATGTCATTACATGTAATTTGAGATATATGCAAACTGTACAAGATATATGCCATCCAGTCACGTGAATAAGTAGTACAAGCCTTCCTTCGCCACGAGCCCTGTGGAGGGGAATAAAATATTTTTGGGGTGAGCTAGAAGCTCAGTGAGTAACCAATAAAATCAGTAATCAAATATATTTCACAATAATGCATTTCGATGATGTCATGATTCCAAGATCAAATATACGTATTGTTGCTCTCGTGAGCCAGTGAAATCATTGCACTTAAACACCCAACGCTCAAATAGATCACTTAGCGTTAAACAATAAGGGGGAGCAACGTTGGTGCTCCAGATCATGTCATGAACAATAAACAGGGTGGAGACGTTGGTGTTCAGCACAAGACTCCCCAAGAACTCATAAAGCCAAATCATGTCATGAACTCACATGCAAGCACGCATGATATGCAGTCGAGTAAATAATGCAAGAAACATTTCAAAAGTACTTTGGAAACGGTTTAGGGTCACTCACCTCCACGGCTCAGAAACCATCCATCATATATCATTACCTTGCCCGAGTCCAAGTCCTAAATCACAAACTCAAAGCAATCATACATTCTCAAAGTTCGGACAACATTTCCCCATAAATGCTTCATTTCCAACCTACAATATATTACCAATCACACATACGGTTAATAAGCAATAAAATATATCCAATTAGGCCACAATATCCCTCAATAAAAGCTAATTAGAAGCTTAAGAGACACCATTAGAAAAACCCCCAATTAAACCCTAGAAACCGGAATTCATTCCCTCAAGCGTAACTTTTCCGCAACGATCGCAGTTAACGTATAAAAGTTCCGTTTAACACCTTTTGGTACAATATCCATAAGTGAAGCTACCCTTATCGGATTGGAATGAAATTTATACCATTTCGAAGCTAAGACAAGGACCTACAACTTTCATGAAGATCACTCAGTCCAGTTCTCACCCTAACTAGGTCAAATTTACCAAAACAACTCCAGATTTTCCAGTTCGAAACTCACTGTGAAATTCAACTAGCAGTCCTGATTCATTCACTCATATCTCAGCACACACAACTCCAATTTCAGGTAATTCCAAAGCCATTTGAAAGCTAAGATACAAGGCTATAATTATTAAGAAGACATCATCAACCAATTCGGTAATATTCCTGGTCAAACTAACCACTTACAGAGGCTGATTTTCATTTTCGGACAGAAACAGGGCAGCAGGGGTATTTCGGTCTTTTCACAGGATACGTTACTTAGATTGATCTGAAATTTTTCAGGAAACTATAAAACATCATTCTCTACAACTTTTATGTTTTGTGCTAAGGCTAGTTCGGCCTCTAACTAGGTGTAACAGTACCAGGCAGAATTAGAGAAAAATGAAACCCTAATCTGGAATTCATGCATTCAAGTGCTAATCTTCCACAAAACAACATCTAACACAACTAAAAATCACTAATAAGCAATTAATTGAAGTAAAGAGGATGTTCTTGGTAAAATACCTTAAAACCACAAGAAAGGTAGGAGCTTAATCTTTCCCCCTCGAAAACAACTCCACCAACACCTTTAACCTTCCCTAATGATCACTTGTATGGTGTAGTTTGTGATTTGGTTGGTTGGAACTCAAGATTTGAGCAAATTTGAAAGCTAGAAATTGAAGAGCTTTCTTTTCTTTTCTTGTTGAGAGGGCTGGCCAAAGGAGCTAAAAATGAAGAAATAAATTGGCCAAAATTAGCTTTAAGAAAGTAAAAATATCTTGGTCAAAAGTCCAAGGGTGAATTGGATGGTGACACTTGTCACCTTTTAGCTTAAAGCTTATCCTTTTGTCTCTCCATAATTAAACCATCTAAGTCACCTCTAATTATCTCTTAACATCTGATAAATTAAACCCAGTATACAAAACTTAATCTAGTTGACCGAATTTATCGAACTTACCGCACTAGTGGGTCCCACATCCGGTATACACTTCAAACTTAACGTGAACTAACTTGTATCATGGAAATGATTTGAAAACTATATTTACTTATAAAAATGTATAGAAAATTAATATATTGAAGAAAGGTACAAAATTATAGAAAAGAAAACAAAATAATGTCTCGAAAATATACAAAAATTTTTGGGTTCTCACACTTATCCTTTCGGGGCGTCACAGTTGGTATCAGAGCTTAGGCTTTCGATCTCTGTAGTGTATCCTAGGCTAAAGTTTAGGATGCCGGACTGTGGGATTCGACTTGATTTGAAAGTTAAGCGATTAAGGGATAAAACCTATAGCTGCGACGTGTGGTCTCTGTACGGAGTGAACTTGAGCCAAGCGGTGTAATGGTTCTAATGTGAAATGTGTAAAGGACTAAGTGCTCTTCGGGAGCGTATGTTGTGAATTATGAAGTGGTAAGTGCAAGATATGACTTGATTAGTATAAGTTGGAATGTCGAGGACGACATTCTTTTAAGGAGGGGAGTTTGTGACGCCCCGAAAGGATAAGTGTGAGAACCCGAAAATTTTTGTATATTTTCGAGACATTATTTTGTTTTCTTGTCTATAATTTTGTACCTTTTTTCAATATATTAATTTTCTATACATTTTTATAAGTAAATATAGTTTTCAAATCATTTCCTTGATACAAGTTAGTTCACGTTAAGTTTGAAGTGTATACCGGATGTGGGACCCACTAGTGCGGTAAGTTCGATAAATTCGGCCAACTAGATTAAGTTTTGTATACTGAATTTAATTTATCAGATGTTAAGAGATAATTAGAGGTGACTTAGATGGTTTAATTATGGAGAGACAAAAGGATAAGCTTTAAGCTAAAAGGTGACAAGTGTCACCATCCAATTCACCCTTGGACTTTTGACCAAGATATTTTTACTTTCTTAAAGCTAATTTTGGCCAATTTATTTCTTCATTTTTAGCTCCTTTGGCCAGCCCTCTCAACAAGAAAAGAAAAGAAAGCTCTTCAATTTCTAGCTTCCAAATTTGCTCAAATCTTGAGTTCCAACCAACCAAATCACAAACTACACCATACAAGTGATCATTAGGGAAGGTTAAAGGTGTTGGTGGAGTTGTTTTGGAGGGGGAAAGATTAAGCTCCTACCTTTCTTGTGGTTTTAAGGTATTTTACCAAGAACATCCTCTTTACTTCAATTAATTGCTTATTAGTGGTTTTTAGTTGTGTTAGATGTTGTTTTGTGGAAGATTAGCACTTGAATGCATGAATTCCATATTAGGGTTTCATTTTTCCCCAATTCTACCCGGTACTGTTCACCTAGTTAGAGGCCGAACTAGCCTTAGCACAAAACATAAAAGTTGTAGAGAATGATGTTTTATAGTTTCCTGAAAAATTTCAGCTCAATCAGAGCAACGTAGCCTGTGAAAAGACCGAAATACCCCTGCTGCCCTGTTTCTGTCCGAAAATGAAAATCAGCCTTTGTAAGTGGTTAGTTTGACCAGGAATATTACCGAATTGGTTGATGATGTCTTCTTAAGAATTATAGCCTTGTATCTTAGCTTTCAAATGGCTTTGGAATTACCTGAATTGGAGTTGTGTGTGCTGAGATATGAGTGAATGAATCAGGACTGCTAGTTGAATTTCACAGTGAGTTTCGAACTGGAAAATCTGGAGTTGTTTTGGTAAATTTGACCTAGTTAGGGTGAGAACTGGACTGAGTGGTCTTCATGAAAGTTGTAGTCCTTGTCTTGGCTTCGAAATGGTATAGATTGCATTCAATCCGATAAGGGTAGCTTCAGTTATGGATATTGTGCCGAAAGGTGTTAAACGGAACTTTTATACGTTAACTGCGATCGTTGCGGAAAAGTTACGCTTGAGGGAATGAATTCCGGTTTCTAGGGTTTAATTGGGGCTTTTTCTAATGGTGGCTCTTTAACTTCTAATTTAGCTTTGATTGAGGGATATTGTGGCCTAATTGGATATATTTTATTGCTTATTAATCGTATGTGTGATTGGTAATATATTGTAGGTTGTAAATGAAGCATTTATGGGGAAATGTTGTCCGAACTTTGAGAATGTATGATTGCTTTGAGTTTGTGATTTAGGGCTTGGACTCGGGCAAGGTAATGATATATGATGGATGGTTTCTGAGCCGTAGAGGTGAGTGACCCTCAACTATTTCCCAAAGTACTTTTGAATGTTTCTGGCATATTTACTTGTTTGCATATCATGCGTGCTTGCATGCGAGTTCATGACATGATTTGGCTTAACTGAGTTCTTGGGAAGTCTGTGCTGAACACCAACGTCTCCACTATCTGTTTACTAGTTATTTGAGCACGATGGCTCCTCATTCCTGTTTATCTGTTATTTGAGCTATTTGAGCGTTGGGTGTTTAAGTGCAATGATTTCACTGGCTCACAGAGCAAAAATACGTACATTTGATCTTGGAATCATGACATCATCGAAATGCATTATTGTGAAATATATTTGATTACTGATTTTATTGGTTACTCACTGAGCTTCTAACTCACCCCAAAAATATTTTATTCCCCTCCACAGGGCTAGTGGCGAAGGAAGGCTTGTAGTACTTATTCACGTGGTTGGATGACATATATCTTGTACAGTTTGGATTTGGAATTATTTATGTATAGTATTTTATGTTTCCGCTTCGCTTATGACATGTAATTATTGGAGAATTTGATGTAATATTTGAGATTTATCTCATAATTTATTTGAGGACTGTAGTGACTGACTGAGTCCCGGCGAGAACTGGGCAGGCGGTCCGCCGAACCCTTTGGTTCGCCTTAGGGGGAGGTGGGGCTGTCACATGTTTGAGCTCAGAGGTCACAGAAAGGTCGTTGGATACCACCTCCAAACGACGTCCGAACATATTCAGATACAGTTAACAGATTATTCACAGTAAATAGGCATATGGACAGACAAGAGAGCGAGTGTGATAAAGTACACCATCGTCTCAAACAGAATAAATAGATAGTACAGTCATTCAGATCACAGATTGCAAGTACAGAAATCAAGTTAAGTAACAAATAAGGGGAGTGGTACACTCACCAGTTCAAGTACAGGTACTTCCAAAAATTTTCACCCAAAGTGGCCTAATCGCCGTGAAACCCTAAGAATAACAAAGGTAAAACAGTTGACATTTCTTCATCCAAAACCGAGTAAATAGGATGCACAAATGAGGTTCGATTACTCGTCAGGTACCTCTCCAAGTTATATACTAGTATGAAAACTAAAAGACGGCTTAAGAATAAAAGAAAACGGTTCGTCCTAAGGACATACATGACCCCAAAACCTCTCACTCCTCTCAAAATCATACTTACAATGATGTACTAGCTCATATCTCAAGGTGAAATTGAAAGTGAGAATAATTCCAAGAAAACAGATTTTTTTTTCAGTTTTGCACACCCCTGATTGAAAAATCATATCTTAGGATTCTTAAGTCCGAAATTGGTAAAATTTACACCGTTGGAAAATAGACTCAAAGGGGTAAAATTTCTCAAAAGACATATTTAGAAGATTCAGATCACAAACCAATCAAATTCGAGCCTCAAATTGCTGTCTTAACCAGAAAAAGGCAGAGCAGGTATACGATTTCGGTTAACTTTGAAAAATCACCATAAATCCCACAGACCAAACCAGAAACTGAAATTTACACGGTTCATAGCCCTGTGAATCTAGTTTAAAACACAACAAACAGAACTCAATTCCGATATTTCGACATCCAGATATTGTAGATTTCCCAGAACTGCTCCGGGGTTCCTGCGAAAATTTTAACAGCATTTCCCCTTGTTTTTCTTACTTTTCACCCTACAATTCAACACCAAATTCAACCCAAATCAACCACAACCTCAAATATAATTCACAAGCTATTAAAAACATCTAATTAGTGTCACAATACCCTTCATATATAGTCAATTACAACACAAGGTTAATAATGCAACCGAAAACCAATTTGAAAGACAATAGGCCTAAAAGCAGGTTTGACGTGTCTCGGTGTTTCAATCGGAACTTAAGTTACGCTTATCGGATTAAGACAAATCTTATGGAATTTTGAAGCTGAGATAGGGATATGTAACTTTGATGAAGACTACATAGTCCAGTTCTCACCCTAACTAGGTCAAATTTACCAAAACAACCCCAGATTTTCCAGTTCGAAGTTTACTGTGGCAGTCCTGATTCATTCAGTCATATCTTAGTACATACAACTCCAATTCAAGTGATTCCAAATCCATTTGAAAGCTAAGATACAAGGCTATAATTCTTAAGAAGACATCAACAACCAAATTAGTAGTATTCCCGGTCAAAATAACCAATTACAGAAGCTGATTATCAGTTTCGGATAGAAACAGGGCAGTAGGGGTATTTTGGTCTTTTCATAGGCTACGTTGCTCCGATTGAGCTTAAATTTTGTAGGAAACTCTAAAATATCATTCTCTACAACATTCATGGTTTAACCCTAGGCTAATTCGGCCTCTAACTATGAGGAACAGTACCAGCCAGAATGGTTGAATTGAAACCCTAAATCCGAATTTTTCCGTTCAATGCGGAAATTTTCCTCAAACAACCACGATTTACGCATTCTAGCTTCATTCTAGATCATTTCCAACCATCATACATGGCCTCACAATAGTAATCATATGAAAACAGAAAAAAATCATGATTAAATAGAAAATGCACCAAATTCTACCAAAAGTCATGAAACAACACCTAAAATCATCACTTCACCTCACACATGTCAATAATTAAGCATTATTGAGTTGCAAGAAAGGTCCCTTAGTTACTCACCTTAACAACCCAAGAACAAGAGCAACTTAGCACCTTAATCCTCCAAACAACTTCACTAATCACCTCACAACCACTCACTTAAGGGTTTTTATGGAGTAAATGCAAGATTAAACGGTTGGTTTGTTGGATTGAGCAAGTTTGGAGCAAGAGATTGGAGAGCTTTTCCTTTCTTTTTTGGAGCAAGAGGTTCGGCCAAGAAAGCTTTAAAATGAGGATGATTTTTGGAAATTTTTTACTTAAATTGGTAAAGCAAGAAAGTTGGTCAAAATTGACTAAGTTAAGAATTAACCTCCAAGTGACACTTGTCACTCCATTTAATACATCTCTATCCTTTTGTCTCTCCAATAATAATCCATCTAGGTAACTTCTAATTATCTCTTAACATCTGATAAATTAAACTCGGTATACACAACTTAACCTAATTGGCCGAATTTTATCAAACTTACCGCACTAGTGGGTCCTACAACCGGTATACGCTCTTAATTTCTCAAAAACTAATTAATACTAGAAAAATAATTTTAGAACTATATTTACTCATAAAAAGTATCTAAAAAAAATTTTTTCCTAATAAAGAAACATAGAAAAGGCATGCAATTAAATAAACAAAGTCTAGAAAATAAGAAAATCCACGGGTTCTCACAAAAGGGGTTTCATTTGCACGGTTTTCTTGAGCTTCAAAGGACTAAAATTTTCTACTTTAGTCATCTAAGAAGGTAATCAACGATCAACCTGTGAGAACCCGTGAATTTTTCTTATTTTCCAGACTTCAATTTTCCATGCCTTTACTATATTTTCTTTATTAAGAAAATTTTCTAGATAATTTTATGAGCAAATATAGTTCCTAGAATTTATTTTCTTGTCATTAATTTTTAGTTTTTGAGAAATTAAGAGCGTATCCGGTTGTGGAACCCAGTAGTGCGGTAAGTTGATAAAATTCGGCCAATTAGGTTAAGTTTTGTATACCGGGATTAATGTACTAGGTGATAAGACGTAATTAGAGGTTACTTAGTTGTATTATTGTTGGATTAGCATTGGAGGGAAAAAGGATAAGCTTTAGGGCCAAAAGGTGACAAGTGTCACCATGCCATTTATTCTTGGACTTTGACTAACTTTCCTACTTTACCATTTAATCAAAATTTGACCAAAAATTCATCACATTTTGCTCCCCTTTGACCGAACCTCTTGCTCAAGAAAAGAAAAAAATCCTCCAACTTCCTACTTCATAATCTTGCTCCAATCTTCAAATCAAACCGATAAAACTTCAAATCACTCCATAAAATCCCTTTGCTAAGTGGTCTTGAGGTAGTTGGTGAAGTGGTTTGAGAAACAAAGGTGCTTAGTTAGCTCTTCTCTTGAGTTGCAAGGTGAGTAGCTAAGGAGTTCATTCTTCGGTCTTGCTAATGTTAAATTGGTAGCTTGTGTTAGTCAAAGATGTGATTTGGTGAAAGATTTCATGACTTTTAATTGAGATTGGTGACTTTTATATTTATTCTTGAATTTTTCTATTTTCATATGTTTAATATTGTGTGGCCATGGATGATGACTTTGGATAGCTTAGAATGAAGCTATTGTGCGTAAATTGTAGCTAATTGCGAAAAATTCCAGATTAGGGTTTCATTTTTCCCCAATTCTTTACGGTACTGTTTATCCTAGTTAGAGGCCGAATTATCCTTGGGTTAAAACATAAAAGTTGTAAAGAATGATGTTTTATAGTTTCCTACAAAATTTCAACCCAATCGGAGCAATGTATCATGTGAAACGACCGAAATACCCCTGCTGCCCTATTTCTGTCCGAAACTGATAATCCGCTTCTGTAATTGGTTAGTTTGACCGGGAATACTACTGATTTGGTTGTCGATGCCTTCTTAAGAAATATAGCCTGGTATCTTAGATTTCAGATGGTTTTGGAATCACTTGAATTGGAGTTGTATGTTCTGAGATATGATTGAATGAATCAGGACTGCTAGTTGAACTGCGAACTGGAAAATCTGGGGTTGTTTTGGTAAATTTGACCTAGATACATTGCAAACTGGACTGAGTGCCTTCTTCAACATTGTAGCCCTTTCTCTTAGCTTCAAAACGGTGTAAATTGCACCAGAATCCGACTAGTGTCGCTTCAGTTGTGTTAGTTCCGCTAAGCAACAACAAATCTGCCTTTTGTTTTCCAACCTAAACGTCATTTTCGCGCATGTCCTAACTTCATTTGGTAATCATATGACATTGAGCCTATTGAGTGGCTATTTATGTTGTGTGTAATGTTGGGATTGATTGAGGAAAACAAGAAGCCTTAAATGGTTGGGACATAGGTAAATACAAAGGGCGTGCTGCCCAAATTTTCGCTCGAAGGCTAAGTTTCTATTCGAACTTGTATATTTTTCGTTTGGCAAATACTATGACCATTTTCCATCTTAAAACATGATCCTTCTTCAATTGGAAACTCCAAATGTGTACTTACTCTTACCCAAATAAAGAGGAGTGGTTTAGGGTTTTCTTGGGTATTTTGACCTCCTTTTTTTTCATGAATTTCATTAAGACCTTTAGTGTATAATATCTACTTGAATATGAGATGATTTTGAACCATATAAACGATTCCAAAAACAGTATTTCTTAGCCTATCTAGTTGGATTCCGACTTGTCTTTAGTTTGGTTTTACGTTTGGTCTACGAAACCCTAATTATTCTTGTCCACGGGTCCAAATGTCCTCGTTTCACTTTAAAGTCTTTTTATACGTTCTACTCATCAATTGTTGA